>NW_026623738.1:0-234487 GCF_030028575.1 Malurus melanocephalus | reverse complement strand
CTCTCCTGCCCCGCCGTGCATCCCCATCCAACTCTCCTGCCCCGCCGTGCATCCCCATCCAACTCTCCTGCCCCTCCGTGCATCCCCATCCAACTCTCCTGCCCCGCCGTGCATCCCCATCCAACTCTCCTGCCCCTCCGTGCATCCCCATCCAGCCCTCCTGCCCCCGCGGGACGGGGGAGCTTTGGGCCGGGGTTGGTGAGCGCAGCGCGTACCCCGCGGGGTCCCGGCGGTGCCTCGGGGTGCCAGGACCGGAGGCGGCGGGAGAGAGAAGTTTTCTTGCCCCCCGTGTGAGAGCCTGGGTCGGCGGCTGGCCGGGATGCGGGAGCTCCCTTCCAGGGAAAGCGGGGTTACCGTCAGGGCTGGAAATGCATCCTCGGGAAGATCTGCCTGCGCTAACCCAAGGGCACTGTGCGCAGGTTGGAGGGACTGGTTCGAAGCCCGCTGAAAGCGTTGGCCACAGCAGATCCGATACCTGGGGTCAGATCCGATACCTGTCCAACACTAGTGCACAGCCCAGTGCCAAGGGATTGGGATTCCCCAGTGGAGGCTGTCACGTGAAATGCTTTTCTCGTGTTGGAGCCTCGGCAGAACGTGCCCTCCGGCTGCATTGGGTTGGATGGGGTCCTCGGCAGGGCTTTCAAAGAGCAAAATGAACTGCAGCTCCCTCTGCACCGCTTTGTGAACCTCAGCTTAGAAACAAAGTTTTCAGACTTCTGCCCTGATTTTTATTGACCAGAACAGGCCATCTCTAAAGCCTTTTCAACTATATATATATGTATTCAACTACATATATCAAAGGATATAGTAATCCCTTTTTTTTACTTGCCTTGAATTTTTGCGCTTGAGGGCWTGAATATTCGGAATGGATTGGTGCGTGGTTTCTTTCACTCCTCCCACTCTTATCTCAAATGCTATCTCCATTGCCCCAGGGCTCCAAGGTCTCCAGGAGCAAATGATTCAGAAGCTTTGTGATGATGCCAGGAAGGSTTTCACAGGACAGTCCCTCCCAGATACAAATAAGAATACACAGGCCAGGAGCAAGCAAGATGCAGGAGGCTCAGCAGACTCCGGAGTGTCACAATACCTGGTTTTCTTTTCCAGCTCTGTATACAGGACCCTGCAAGGTGATTATTGTGTGCTACTTCACAGAGAAAAAGGGCACAGTTGTGGCACATCACTCCTTACTTTTTCTGGTTTTCCCTGTAGTGTGCTATCAAATGCTGGCACCTTCTGATCCTCCCAGCTAATTTCCTTCTTTCTGTGTCATTCCTCTGCTTTTCTTCTGCCTTTCTCTGGTTAGTTTTCCTGAAGCTTTTCATATTTACAGATTTTTTTTTTTTTTTCTTTATCCTCCCAGCTAATTTCCTTCTTTCTGTGTCATTCCTCTGCTTTTCTTCTGCCTTTCTCTGGTTAGTTTTCCTGAAGCTTTTCATATTTACAGATTTTTTTTTTTTTTCCAGACGTGATACCTGAAATTCATGAACAGAGACCAGCAAAGTTTCCCTCAATGAATATTGATTCCAGAATAGATCAAAGAGGATATTAAGGAAATTTGAAAATCTTTGGTTCTTTTTTTCTTCCCCCCAGTGGATTACACTCAAGTAATGGCAGGCAAAAAATGTTAGGGTTTTCTTGTTCTATAAAAAGCTAATAGACTCAGTGACATTTCCATCTAAACCATTTCCTGTATTTCTTCTGAAATCTCTGAAGCCATTAGAACATTTCAGAGATTAAATCACATCAAGTATTTTTCTAAGTAAAGCTGCTATGACGTTGATGTAAACCACCTCACAAACCACTGAGCTTTTATTAAAAAAATAAGCCTTTGTACATTTCAATTCAAACCTACATAATTTTAGAAATATTTGCAGTCCAAATTTGCAAGCAGGCCCTGCAGCTCTTTAAGATGCTAATAGTTATTAATCCTGACTGCTAACTCCCCATCCAGAGGCTTTTTTTTATGGCTGAATTACCAAGTCTAGAAAAAATGGGGATGAAAGAAGTTATCAAGACAACAGTGAGTACCACTTTCCATTTTCATATATTAACCCCCAAAAAGAAAGTAAATTCAGACTAGCAAACAACTCCTTACCATCAGCTTATTCATCCAAATAAGGGTTGGGTCAGGACCATGTTGTACCAGAAACTGTACAAACAGAATGAAAGCACTCWYACTGYGGCAGTGAGCAGGGCAAGCAGATAGGACTCTTTCCACTTCTCCCACTTAATCCTTTCTTTCAAGAGCTGCCAGCTCTTGACAGTTGAAACAAGTGAAATTAAATAAAGAAGTCAATTGTTGCGTTACCTACGTAAGAGAGACAGGAGCACTCTTTCAGTGTGCTCATGTGGTCCTGGATGGGGCTTTTTCTTTTGATGGTGCAATTAAAACCAGCAGGTCTTGGTTCACCCTTCAGCTCCTTGGGGTTTGTCTGGCCCCATGGAGAGCTTGCAGAATGCACTGACCAGGAGCCTGGGGCTCTGGCAAATGGGGCAGAGGGGTGTGTAAGGGAGAACAGAGTGAGGACAATCTGTAAGAACCTTCCAGTCTGCACATGTGCCCTGCACATCATGTAGGAAGGCTGGGAGACATGAACCTGCCCTGTAGAGCACCAAGGAGAGAAACTGGTGTCTGCCTAAATTAACCAAAGGCTCAGGTAGAACGGGGGGTGAATATTTCGGTGTGTTTCTACCCTTTCACAGGTGAGAGCCATGAGAATCAGGTTGCTCCTGCCCAGCTGGTCACAGGCACTGGCCTTGTCACYATTGGGGGTACCGGTGCAGCTCCCAGCACCCACCTGGGGCTGTGGGAGYGGGTGTTTGCCTTGCTCAGCCTGAGCACCAGCAAGAGACACTGAGCTGGGAGTTGGTGCTTTTGTGGAGCTTTTCTAGCTCCCTGAGGTGCTTTTCATTTGGGATCTACTCCACCAGGTAGGAAGTCTGGACTATTAAACATTAATTAAAAAAAATCCCCTACCAACCCAAAAAAGCCCTAATCCACCTATTTCCTTCAAAAAGTCTGATGCTCCATGTCTGTGAGTAAGAAATCATAAGTGGTATATCTGGGAGTAAGTAAAAATAATGCTTTGAAGAGARGGATCACATTGAATTTTTCCATGATCTGGATCAGGTCCAGATAAATACTGTGTATGCTTTGTCAGAGGTTTTGGTTCCTCACAATAGACATAAACTTCATGCAGACATAGAGCATATGTTAAAAACAAGGACTTAAGGGAAATCATCCTGCCCTTCTGCAGTGCATTGCACAGAGGCTCAGGGAGAGTGAGTTCCCATGGACTCTCAGGCCCCATCCTTTTGGTTTTTAACACTTCCCATGCYTGAAACCTATCCCACCCATCAGGAGCCTCTGGGTCAGTCACACCTGTCCTCTGTGCTGCAAGTGCACCTGGGTGCGGGTGGTCTGGGRGCTGAATTTAAAGGCAGGTTGTATRGASCCTGCTCCCAGCTGTGGCCCACAGACTGTGTGAAATTGTGGAAAGGAGGGGGATCAGACATTCCCACCTGCTGGTGTATTGGACAGCAATTTTTTGCCTTGCTGTCACTGCAGAGAAGTATGAGGGGCCACAGTTATCTTAGGTGAATTGCCTTGGGTTTTCCTCAAACTGCAGTGCATGTCTATGGCTCCACAGCAAGCAGCTCCTTAGCACCCTAACTCACAAATTGCATAATGTTCCCTTCTCCCACCTTTTTCCAGCCTCAAAAAATCAGATGTTGTCTGTTCTGGAAGGTTCACAGCTCCAGGGAAGCCCCTGAAGCCACAGCAAACATCAYTTGATTTGTTGGGGTAGTGGAAACAGCCCTGACCTATAAACAAATAAATTCTGTGAAAATTGTATAAAAAGAATAACTCTGATTTTGCCAAACAAAACAATAAGTTRAAATGTTCTTTCCATAGGAAATGGTAATGCTTTCCCATGACTTATTTTGTCCATTATAGGAATACCATTCACCTGAAAAAAACATGTAAATTTTTTTTTTTTATTAAAAGGAAGATTTGGTATGTAGGAAGTGATGTTCACAGCACCTGCCTAAGCATGACCAAAGCACAGTGACGCTCCCACCACTGCCCTCAATTCCTCCCCACCTYTGTGATGTGTTACACAGAGAGGGACTCAGCAGGGCAGGGCTGCGCTGCTGTAGTGTCCCCCATCAGAAATGCACCTCTGCCTCYAAAAAACACGTGGAAGTGCTGATTATTGCCAAGCAGAAGCCAATGCCAAAGGATAGCAGTCTAARCAGTCTATTTAAAAAATACTGGACWTTTGCTRTCCTGGATATTGTGCACACCACAGTGAAAAGCAGGGGTAATACATTGCGTTGGTGTGAATGACCCCATGCAGTGGGCACAGCACCCGAGAGGCAGTGAAATCCTCTACGTTACAAGCCTGTAAAGGCCCAGCTTTTTCTCTCTTGTGCATCTGCTGCTCTGACTTGCTTTTAGGGATGCAGCAGTTTCAGTAAATGCACATTCTGTTTCTCTTTTCTCAGCACAGGACATTGCTGGCAATTCACACTGCCTGGCTGGTTTCTGCAGAGCCCCATCTGTAAAGGAGGGATGTTACACAAACACAAAAAGCAGGCAGGGCATTTTTTCTGCCCTGGTTCAGGGMTCACATCACTGTCAGCAGGGAAAAAAAATACCATTTGCTTGCTTGAGAGTCCATAGTGAAATGAAAAAATGCAGCAATGCACCTGATTTTCCATCATCAGAGTTTTCAGTGTGGAGGGTATGTGCTGCTGTTTGCCACACATTGTCTTGGATCTCACCATTAGCCTATGGATATTTGGCATATGTACACAGGCAGAATACTGTCCTTGGTTTGTGCATGAATGCACAGGAATGCAACTCCAGAAATCATTTACTAGATTAAATGYAGCACTTGCCTTTCCCCTTATCTTTAGAGAAGCAGTGTCAAAATATGCTTCCCAAGGTTTCAGCAACTCTAACACAACAGAGGAAAAGGTTGCTACCAAGCTTCTATCCCTGAAATATTTTAAAGAATGCTTGTTTTCCCAGAGCTCCCAGACCTTTACTTTTGAGCAGGGCAAAGATGACACTGCAATTTAATGTAGTTGTATCACCAATAAAATGAAGTTGTACAACCAAACTCAATTCTCTGCAAAAGGCCTTACTTGAACTTGATGTCTGTCAGGATTCATCTGAGAGATTAATATAATCATTTCCTTAACAGATATGTGCATGGAGGAACTGGGGGTTTGAACTACATTAGACAATCATGMTGAAACTTAAAATTATCACCAAAGGTCAATTTGGACACCTGTGTTGGGATCGATGAGAGATCTGCATGACAGCTCATGAGAGGCAGACTTGGCTTGAGTGAGGATGGATTTTCACAGGATTCCTGTCTGACATGCAAGGGCAGGGAGAAAATATTTTACAGCACCCCAGTAGCAATCTTGACACCCATAGCAAAAGGCAAAAGCAACAACTGTAGAGAGAAAGTGGAACAGAAAAACCATTGGCAATTTCTTGCTGGAACAACAAATTTGTAAAMTCAACTTCCCAAGTTAGACTCATTTGATGCAATCCTAAATATGTGCATGTTCACCCCAAGGAGTGGCAGAATGAGGAAACTTAYGACCCCCCAGCATTTGTTTCCCTGATGCATGGGTCATTGGAGGAGTTTGAATTTTGACTGCACAGCAGGATATAGGTAGGTCTTGAGGGATACTTCGAAGGACCCCTAAATTTTACATACAAGACATCTGAAGTTTTCTACCTTTGTACACTGTGAATTCTCACGTTAAAATGTTCTCTGTGCGTGAATTGTTCCAGCAAGGACTGCTCTTCTGGATAAACAGGTTTATTTACTTTGTACAAATGATGATTTGATTGCTATGAGGGTGATTTGATTTCATCAAATTAATTGGACAACTGTCCTCTTAGAATGGAATTTCTCAACCTTCGTTCTAGTTTCAAATTAATGAGAGGATTTTAACTTAGACACATGGTATCTTTTCTAAAAAAAGAATATGATCAGGATATTGAGGGCTTTAACTGTAAAAATGCAAGAAAAATCTTGAGGTACTTGGGCATTTTGTTGAGAAGGCATTTTGTCTTTCTTATTTTCTCACCTGCTGACTGACTTAACAAATAAAGGCCCATCTGATGGTCATTTAATGACAACTCTCAACACTGAAGGTCTCACCTTAACTAGAGATCAAGCTGAAAGAGACAACAGGTCTTTTGTCCCTGTTTTGAAGACATCAGTGTGCAGCTGCTTTTCAGAGACTGGGGACAGTTTATCTGTTCTTAAAATGCATGCCATGCTGAYTAATCTGTGCTTTATAGTGCAGGTGGTGGGTGTAGATTTTCTCTCATAACTCATAACTGACAGCACRACCTGGCACGGACAGTAAGTACAGGTTCATTCATTAAACTCAGTCACTGCTTTATTTTTGGTAGCCRGGTGGTTCTTCTGGGACCTGGCAGTTGTACAGACACAAGTATCCTCTCACTGTCCCAGACCACTCTGGAACATGYGAACAGTCCCAGTTTTTAATATATATTGGGCAGCTCTCCTCCCTGGATGCAGGGAACACACTTTGGTACTTTATTAACGCAGAGCACTGCTCAGGATTCAAAAAAATAATTTAATCCCCAAATGACTTCTTAGTTAGGGCAGCTTTCTGCCCTGCTTCTGGCAGTGGCATTGAGCAGCTCCCTCGGTGTCCCRTGCTGGCGTGTCCCAGCTCTCCTGCATGGTCCCTGCAGAGTGCTCCTGCCGCCATGCCTGCGGAGCTGGGAGCCACTCCACCACTTTTGTGRTCACTCCCTTCTGCACTGGACTGTCCTACTCAAACCAGCTGTAGGTTCACAGTGGTCAGGTAGAGGGATCTTGGGCAGGGGGTGAGTTACAACAGTGTCAGGGAAAGCAGGGGTGGGAAGTGCTTGAAAGAGAATAGCTGAAGTTAAAACAGAGAATTTAACAAGTTCCAGTTTTGCAACCACAATTCCTTATGTTAATTGCTTTTCCTTACCAGGCTGTGGGACAGATCAGCMTCGTACGAAGGCTCAGAGRGCCTTTCTAGGGAGATTTTCTCCAYCACTGAAACACTCCRTGCTGTCACAGCAGCTGGTGCTGGTGCCTGCCTTGTGAGCAGGACTGCAAAACCACTGGGAGGGCACATTTGGATGCATCCTCATCAATTAGCAATTCAAAAAATCATCAGTAAATCAAAACTAGTAGAAATAACAGGACATGCTGCAATGCCCTCTGATCCCTCAAACTGTGACTGTTTATGACTTTATTTCCAAGCTGTGTAATTTTCATCCACAGCACCCCTTTTGCACATAGGATGYGGAACCAGTGCTCACTCTTGGCACCCGTTACTGCAGGGGACATGYAGGGCCACGTCACTGCTCCTAAACAGCCTGAATCTTTCCTTGGAAGAAACAAGCCCAATGTTTATTCTGCTTCCTTCAGAAGAGGGATGTGAAAGCAGTGTACCTTTTGTTTGTTACTTTTGCAGTTTCACAGTTCTTGGTGGAAACTAGCAAAATCCAGGAAGTCAGCCTTAAAAATAAAAAAAACAAAACAAAGTGAAATAGAACAAAACAAACCCCACAAAAACAACAGCAAAACAAACAAAAACCAAACAAAACAAAAAAATACCCCAGCCCACCAAATCCACAAAAGCCTCCCAAAACCTAAGAATATTTTTATTAATAAAAAAGAGTTTTTCTTTCTTTCTTTGTTTGTTTAAATATTTTGTGGTTACTTTTTACCTGACAGCTGGCATTGGTGCACAACAGTCCTCAGTTTGGTGCTGAGTGCCCTACATGGCCTGGAAAGTGAGATGCATTSAGCAATTTACCCTGGCCTTTTAAAGTACTGCTTCCTTTGTTCCCAGCAGTGTGTTGGGATCTTTTGATCTTTTCCTCTCTGATTGTTTATTAATGGATGGATTTCTTTCACTCAGACCTTTGTCTTAGGCTGCAGCAGGCCTTGGGGGCTTCTGGGTTTCCCTACAACCTGAGCTGAGCAATCCCTTTTACACAGTCCTGCACACACTCTTTAACCTGCCACAGATGACAAGAGTTCTGCTCTTCCTAATTTAATTAATGGTTGAAGCCTCTTACATAATCCAACCTCTTTGAAATCTTCTATAATATTATTCTCCCAATGTTAAAAGCTGGCAGTGAAGTACAGTGAAGATGCTATTCTTCCTGAATGCCAAGAAATCTCCAGCCTCTGAGGCAAGTGCTATAACTTAATTTTGCTTAAGTTGTTCTTGCTGGCAACCCCTTCCCTTTCTCCCACTGGGAAAAATGCCACCTCCAGGGTTTAGATTTGAGCCTGGAATTTTATGCCATAACTCAAAAAGGAACACACTTCTTTGGGAGCCCTTTCAGCCTTTCTTTTATACCTGAGAAGGGACTGTTCATCTCTCTAAAAGCCAACTTGCAAATAAAAGAAAGATTAGGGTTTTGTGCATACTTCTTTTCTTCACTGTGTATTAACTCCAGAAACACTTGTTTGCTTGAGGTGCATAAGGTTTCAAGATCGTTTTCTGGCACTTTCAAATTCTAGATGTAGCAGCAATGCAAAGCTTGCTTTTGTTTTTTTGTTTGTTTCCACTGAGCTCTTCTTGGAGAAATTTGCACATATGTTCATATTTGGAAAAGTCAAAAATGTGTGATAGGAAATCTCCCCTTCCAGCTTTTTTACWTATAGTCCCCATGCCATCCAGCTGAAACACCTTGCCCCTTTGAATATTCAATTTTCTTCTGTAATTTACATTCTACCAGTAGTTGCATGTTTAGAAATATTCCATGAATAGAGGCAGATCGTGAAAAACCTCATTCCTGTAACAAGACATAGTTCTAAAAGAACATAGAAAAAAAGGATATGCAATGATTTAGTGTGCTAAAYGTGCTTTTAAATTCATTACAGGAGACTTTAAAAAAAGAAAGTAAAATTCAACTTTGTATTCTTTTTTCTAAAGAGAATGTTTTGTTTTGATGGGTGCAAAGCATCAAATAGCTTAGAACAGACAAGCAAAACAAAATGCTACAGTTTTCAAGGCTTTCTAAATTATTCTTATAAAAATTACTTTTGAGCATCTCCAGAGGTTTAGTTTGCTTGGTTTGATCAGTTAAATACTAGTTTGATGTTTTCAGGATTTTTCACTGACCACAGTGAAATACTGACTGACAACATTATTTGCATAAAACTTCTTCAGTGTTAGTTTTTTAATTCTTGAACACTTGAAAACAGTCTGGTTTTGAACGAAAATGGGTAATTTAAACCAATCCCTCGGCAAGAACCTAGAGTCACCGAAACATATTCAGTTCACTACAGGAAGCACTCAATGGATGCCAGAATTTACTGTAAGTTTCCAAAACACAAACTGAGGTCTACTGTGAGAGTGAATTGTCTTTATTCATGTAATCAAAAAGGACTTTTTCCACAGGGGCCCCTTCTCCTTTCCATGCACTGATCAGACTGCAGCATTACCTGTCCTGAGATGACTTATTCATGACCTGTTAATTATTTTTTAGTCACTCTGTTTGATCAGTTTAAAAGTCGGTTAAAACATAGTCAGCCAAGCAACTCCCCAAATTACCCCACTCCCAAATTCAGCACAAATGACAACACCCTATGAACATTCCTGGTACAGGGGGCATTAACACTGYAGCACTGGTAAAATCTGTCATTACCAACCCTGGTAAAACACTGTTATTGTGTGCTTCACTTTCAAAACAAGCATTGCTTTGAGAGATTGGAACACCTGAAAGAATCCTAGCTGGCTCTGTGTCAGGCTGTCTGTTAAGCTTTAATTGCCCTTCTGAAATATTTGATACAATAGTACTTCAAACAGACAAAAAGAAAAAAAAAAAGTAACAAATAAAAAGAGTTGAAGAGTTTGCTTATGTTTGTTTTCGCTTTTCCAAGCCCTCACAATTGGTGGAAAACCTAATGAGAAARCATTCATCTTCCCAGGAGAGGTCATGTAACCCAGACCTGCCAGTTTCAAGTGACAACACTGCTTTTCTCTGTACCCAGCACAAGTGGCTACCCCTACTTGTGGTCGTGCCTGTTCAGTCCATCACCTCTTGATGTCATGGTTTCTTCCATCCAGCATGAAATGTGTGCTCCCTTATAAATGCTGTTCTGCAAACCAGGAAATACAGCATTAAGGCTGCCTGTTCATACTGCTTGCTGACCGAAAGCAGCTACCTTGACTGCTCAAATGTTTTCAAAACATGCTGACATTTCTGGCATTGTTGCTGGCCTTCTCACAGCTGGCATGGACTCCKTACATGTGCCAGATGTACAAGTGTGTGCTGACACCTGGTTTGGGTCAGCTGTGCTCTCCTGTGGCAGTGGGGCTGCTGGTCAYCACCTTGCCACCTGTGTGCTGCCACAGGGCAGGGCATGGCTGACGTGGTTGACAGAGACACTTGTGCTGAACTAGAGGATTCCTGTGCTAAAACCAGCACCACGCTCCTTAAAGCTGGTGCTTTCTGGTGGTAAATGCAAGAAGTAAGTGAGCTCTGGTGAATTCCCAGATCAATGTCCTGGAGGGTTCAGTGCTCATGTGCTGTTCCCCTTTGACAGCCCCAACAGTTTAGCCCTGGACYTATGTCTTTTGGACACAGAAAACTTGCCTTAGTCTTGAATCACGCAGATGCTGAATTCAGGAATGTTTCTGCTCCACAGCTACAGACCAGAGGAAGAAARGAGGGCTGTACTGTCACTGAGTTTCCCAGTGACATTTGACACTGAAGGAGAAATAGAAGTAATAACTTGTTGCTTGTAATACCTTCAGCAGTTTATCCCAAGGACAGACCAACACATCCTCTGCCCAAATCTGTGTGCTTTCCGCTGAACAAGGCTTCCACAAGAAAATGTTGTTCCTACTGAAATTTTCTTTCCAGCTGTGTTCCATTGAGGTATAAACGGCAACAGAAAGCACTTCTAAATGTGCTGTGTAMCAGTCACTTTATTGCAAAATGAATATCATAAGATAGAAAATTTATCTTTCACATAGTCCAGCACTTGAACGAAATGTACAAGCCATGTTCCATTTGTAGAAGGGACAACATGAAACAAACTGAGGGCAAGACTGGCCATCTAACTGGGATGTGCTCAGCTGGTAAAATGGSAATGAAGAGTCCATCAGTATTCCTATTATCCTACGTACTATTTCAATTCGAGGAACCATTCCATTACTTTTACCTAGTATATTGTACATCTGTAAGGGGTTTTGTTTACCTGAGGTTTCTGTTAGTTTGGCTGTAAAGGATAAGTATCTTGTAAACAATGAGGCTGGATTGTGGGGTTGACAGATGACAGTATTCTGACCTTTCTTCTCAATGGGTAGTTCAAAACAATAAGTAAGGGACTAAGTTCTGATAGAAGAGATATCATAGCTTCAAAACTTTGGGAAATTAATAATCTTTTCAATCTAGAGCTGTTTCAAAACAACTTGAATAGAAAGAAGTCACTGTGACATAGAGGCATCTTTTGCTTTGAGCTTTTTATATTATTTGCTTCTGTACTTTGGATGTGCTCACTTCAAAACAACAGAGTACTTACTACTAATTATTTCATTAAACAACACTATTAATGAGGAGGGAAATTATTTTCTAACACTCCAAGTGCTGAGTAACTACTCAGGGTTTATACACCTATTTCCATGTCTCATCTTGTTTGATCATCTGGGTGAATCTTCCACAAAGCGCATTCAACATGTGATACAGATGTCAGTGAAGTGCTTGGAATATTCTTATTATCAAATGGCAAGGCTGCAGGTGATTGTAAAAAGTCAAAAAGTTTTCACTAAAAGCAACAGCTTCAATCTCCCTTAAACCTTTGGAGCAAAGAGGCTTTGCCTTTAGAAACATATGGCATCAGCTCTGAGAAAGTTCACAGTAATTTTCTAAAATTAAGTACAAATKAAAAATTCTACCATTTCCTTAAGTTTTACCGTTAAATTCTGTGCTTGGGCAAATGGAATTGGCTACTTCAATCAGCATTAAAGTATAATTTCCAAAACATTGAAGAAGTGGAGGGGAGGAAGTAATATTGAGGATGCTTTCACAGATCTTTGTTTCAAAAGTAMAGTCACAATAAAAATTTTAGCTCTTCTACTGCCTCACTAAAGGAATTCCAAAAGTCCTAATGAGTTCCAAAAGTCCTAAATGAGTTCCAKAATCCTAATCTCTCCTCTCTCTCAGCATCCTCACCTGCAAAATTGTAATAACATTTCCATACTTCAGAGAAGTGCTGTAAAGATTATTTAGTAAAATGTTGGCTTAGGACTCAAAAAATACAAAGCACTAGGTATTATAAATTATGTGCTAATTTCTCTTAAGATGCAGTAAAGCCTGAGTCAAGTGATTTGCAGGAAATCCCCATTGTGAGCATCTGTAGTTAATTTTGCATACGTTTATCTACATAAGAGCTTTATATAATAAAGAATCACTCATAGCTTAGCATCTTTTTAAACTATTACTTGTTAGCTCTGCTAAATATGTCRTGGATTACTAAGAGCATGTCAAGTTGCTACACCGCATGGCCCTATGYTTCGGAAAAAATTTAGATCTATAARAACTATTTATTGCTACTTCTCRAAAACTTGTGCAGAACTCCCTGCAGTTAAGGACCATGACAGGAAATCTATTCAGAAACTGGCTGAGAAAATTATCCTTTCCTGGAGCACCAGCTCAGCAAACAACGAGCAGGTGACCATGTCTCCTCATTAAGACAATACTTAAACATGTGATTAACTTGCAAAATGTGCTTCATTGCCAAAAGCACATGGATATATGCTGGGAAAGGACCATAAACAAACATGCTTTGTCATTGGATTCATTGTCATTTGGATTCATCTCAACCAAACCACACAAAGTTCTATATCTGTTATCTAGTCATGGCTGACTTCATGCCACTGCCACTCTAAGGCCCACCCCTCTGCATGAGGTGATTATTGTACAATATATACAAAAACGTTTAAAAAGCATCCCCTTCCTTTCCAAGCCCTCATGATATGTGCTTGATTAGGAATTATCCCCTAGTTTTATTCAGTGACCTTGTGTAAATGCTTTCCTGCATGATGTCTGGAAAGTGCATATACTGTCCTGTGAGAGATTTCTGATTTCATAGATGCAGAATAAATACTTCATTGCTTCTGTTTTGCAGCATGAAGCTCGTCCTTGGCTGAAGCAGCTAGTTTCTAGGCACTTTGAGAAGAAGTCTGGGCATCATATTTCCTAAAACTGTGGTTACGAAAAGATTCCCTGCAATGAAACGGATTAATAAATAAAGTTGGCAAATGAAAAACAATTAAAGAAATACCGGCCCTGTGAAATGGAGCATCTGACAAATCATCAGCTGAAACATGCTATGTGTTGGCAGGTCAGAGCTGTCATTCCTTCTCCCCCCACAGTGGCTTCATGAAGAAGCAAAAATTCATAAGCGAAGAACATTAGACTATTCTATCTCAGTCATGTGACCAAAAGGGTTATATTTTCTATACTGAAAGGATGACTCAGTTCATGCTGCCTAACACCACATGATGCCATACTTGTTCTATCTCCTTCCTGGCTTCAAATGTTGAAGACATCTCAAAATGTTTACAGTAACTTTTAAGAGTGAGGGGGAAGTCTTATTTAACAATGCATTAAAATTACATAAATCCTCTACCCCTGGAATGCGGAGCTTGTGAAACATGGCTTATATTACAAWCAGCTCCAGTGGAAGTCAGTGGGTTCCTTTAATCAGGAATGGAGTTGATGGTGTATATTCTGGCTTGGTTTTAGTTGCCATTAAAACTCCCTCTCTTCCTTGCAAAAAATCTTATATTCTTGTATAGCCACAACARATAATCCTGCTCTAACTGTACCTTGTGCTATGGACTTTCACGATAGGTTTGTACAGCTCTGGGATCTTCCTCTCAATCATGGGCCTCAGGCTCTCCTTCAGTTTCATGTAGTTCCTTTTGAGTTCCTGATGATATTCCCGCTGGTCAGCAGTGATAAGGTGYTTGTTTTTCTCCACTGCTTCACCACACCTAGGCAAAAGGAAAGAAAAAACAACATGATATACATAATTTACTTCTGTTAAACCCATTCACTTTGTGTTAGTCAATTTGCATGGACAAGACCCCAGTTGCTGAGGTCTAGGCATTCCTCTGGTAACTTGTCAAGACTAAAGCGATAATGAACTAAAAGGAAAGCTCTGTCTTTCCCAAGTACATAAATCAAGATGATATTTTTTTAGATATTAAGAAAGAGTGAGCTAGTAAAACAACATTTAATAACTGCAGGATACCGAACTAGCTGCCTACTTACTGTAGAAACAGATTAATTTGCAATAGCAGAAATTAGAAGCTGTATCTTGTGCATAAGACTCATTTTTATTTAACTCAAACTTATCCTTCAGCAAGGAGGATACTYTGGACAAATGAGATGAGTATGTGAATATGCTTGTTGAGATTCTAAACGTAACTAAAGCAAAGGATGCATGTGTCTGCCACTACCTGTGTMTGCTTCACAGACAAGGTTTTCTTATGAACAGCTTTCTACATAAGAATGCAATTTTATTAAAAATTAAATCAAGGCAATARTCTGAAATGTCTGATTTATACAAAATGTTGAAAGATAAAACAAATAGAATATCTTCATTTACACATTATTACTTTAAAGTGTTAACATTTCTTCTCTTTGAGATGCAATGCCTACCTAGACATTCACATAAAACACAGATAACAAGTCGTGTCCAAGTGTCTAAAGSATCATATGCCAGGATTCATGATGCTAACTTGCATAGCTAATTACTCAGTTATATTGCCRTTGCATTATTGCTCATATTGAATGTATTGATGCAATTCAGCATTTCAGTTTTGTTATACYCACCTCATTATAAACTCTTTGAAGCACAACCTCAGCTTGTTGTGATGTCGATAAAGTTTGGGGTCTGCGGGAATTTCAGCCAGGAACACTTGCGCTACCTCTAGTGGTCCCTTATGGAAATAACATAGGAAAATGTCAAACCCACCTGCTTAYACCGAACAGACCATAGGTTTCTTTAAAGCTGTTTGTGATTTCATGAGTGGAGTTAGGAAAGAAAATAAAAAACTATGCACAGCTATCATAACAGGATGGTTTTTACCTCACTTTCCCCCGCAATATTTCCTTTGTCAAGCAGAAGTTTTGCCCATCGTATCTTATCCTCTCCTCTTTGTTATTACTCCTCCTCCAGTCCCAAAATAAAGGGAACAAATTCTACTCAGCAGAGAGGAGCTGGGACAGCTCTAGTGACAAGCCCGGTTATATTAGAGAAACACAGCTCCTGTGTGTAACCTTCAGGCAATAAGCCCACTGCTAATAAAGATCACTCTTTCAAAAGCTTRTAACACATTATTTCAGACTCGATGCTTTGGTTGATGACGAAGCTGGAGGAATTGGGAGTATTCAGGCTTTCAGGGAAAAAAAGAATCTCTTTGAAATTGTGCATAATACCAAGTTTTTGCTCACCCATATCCTTCCTTCCATTTTAATTTCTTTTAAGTGCCTGGGTCTTTTTGTTAGTGCGCATATTTATGTTATACCTATTGCATCTCAGCCTTTTTTTGGGSCACTCAGGTCTTGACCTCATGTATTGGCTCAATTTCTGTGAAACTGAGTTTGTGGTGTTCCACAGGAGAGTTGTTATTATTATTCCCATTTCCCAAGAATACATGTGGAATGAACAAAATGGCTGAGATGACTAGCATGGTAGGACTGAAAAATCCTTGCATGCATTCACAAGGCTTCTGTGAGTTTCTGCACTTACAACCAGGGCAGGGCTTCCCTTGAACACTTTCACCAAAAGCATAGCTAATGAACAGTATACAGTGACTAAATATCAAGGGATGAAATTTACATGCACATTGTRGCTAAATGTGTCTGACTAGATGTGTTTCTTCCAGTGCAAGAAATAGGAGGAATAAAAAAGAATGCWCAGTGAGGAAAGTGTGCAGAAGCTCTTGATCTGGCTTATGTGGATTCTTTACCTGATTTACRGTGGCTCCAACTGAGCCCTGCAAAACCATCTGGAGCATTTTGGCATCTGGTGGCTCTTGGTTGGTGGCTGCAGTTAGTTCCTGTGTTTTTTTACGCATGTCTTCAATAGCAACTTCAATTGGGGTTAAAATAAACTAAGGGATATGAAAGAAAAGATGGTTCATTACCTGAATCATACGTGCAGCTGACATGTTCTAAATCTGACAATATCAYTATCATTCTTCTGTTTCAAAAGCAGTAGTTGTGAAACCAAGGAAGACTGTTTAATCTGTCATCTTGGTAGATGCTGCATCTAATCCAAAGCTCTTAGATATCTTATCATTTGCAAGAACAGGGTGTGAATCAGACCTCCAGTTTGCATAAATTCATTATTATTCTAAGTTACTGACTTCATGCCTGACAYGGTGTTGCACTTTCTACAGCATAAAGCTTCCCTGTCTCTAAACCAGTCCTGAGGCCAATCTGGTTCTCTGACTACTCCTAACTATTAGTACTTCATCARCTAGAAGTACAGCTGCTCCACACATCCTCCTACAGAGCATTAAAGCTAGCAGGTCAAAAGAAGAATGTACACTGGCTATACTCCCTTCTCCATAGTAAATCTTTATCTTGCTTTGTCTGTCTCTTCTCTGATACTCCTGTTTACAAGGGCAACATCTGAGAAATTGAGCATTCTTTTTTCTGCCAAGCAGAAATTTGGAAATCTTCCCACCCCGAGACTCCTTCAGACCCTGAGAAATTTGATCTGTCTTCACAACCCAATTACCTCTTCTCTTTGGATGACATTGATTCTAGTTTTGATGTAGGGGAAAGCATGCATTGTGGTTAGGATGGTGTTCCTCTTGTATTGCTCAYTAAGCTCTCCTCTGGGGCGCCCATCCATGGTGAAAGGTGTAGTATACTTGAACCGACAGATGTTGAAGTTCTTTTCAAAATAGGTAACTCTGTCCTTCATCTCATACTCATCAAAATATGGYTCCACAAAAGTGATTTGTATGTATGCCTAAGAAAAGAATGAAGAACCATCACAGTATTTTACAACCCAGAGAAYGTAGGAGTGGCACATGTGAAGTATTCCATAGTTCACATTGGCTAGGGGTGTTCTGGAAGAGCACAGAGCTGAAAGTTCTTCAGGGACCTTTTCTTATTCAGAGTTAACAAAACTTGAATCTAGGAGGGCACAGCTTAACTCTGGGGATCAGAACCAGAGCAGGGACCAGAACTTCTAATTTCCATACTCGGTGGCAAGTTACCAAGCTAAGCCTGTCACAGAGGCTTTAATACCCCTGGGCACGGAGAAACCAAGCTGGTTTGGTTTTTAGGTTTTTTTTTCAGTGCTTTAATCTTTGAGCATAAAAGTTGCGAGGGGGCCCCTTTTCCTCCCTTCTCTGGTGTGACAAAGCACTTAACTCTCTCAGTTGTTCTTTCCCTACCTTAYTGGGATCCAGCTTTCTTTTGTCTACAGGAGCAGAATCCTTAATCACTTCCACAGCATCCTCCCCAAAACACTGGCCATAAAATCCCTAGAAAGGAAACAGAATTATCCCATAATGGTTTTAGTCCTTAACGCAATGCTAATGCAATTCTAGGAGGAGTGACAACATGATGAATTCTGGGCTTTGTACAGTCACTGTACTGCTCCACAAACCACAGCTGGCCAGGGTAAGGCATCTTCTGACACAGATCATCGTGAGTTGCTCAGGCAATCACAGAACTTGAGGTAAAGCAATTAGAAGCAAAAATAGCAATTCTATTAAAAAAAAAACTGAGAAGACACCAAAGCGAAAATCTGGCATGCTCAAAATCATTCAATGTACTACAGGCCTGCTTGTAAGAGACATGGCCTCAAGAGAATGGATCACTTAGATCATTATAYTTTAAAAAGGGCTACTGGGGAAAGGATACTCACAAAGGAAATAATCTATGGTACAAATCAGTTTGTTACTTATTTTTTTTTATATAGCAATAATACTATTAGGACTGGGTGGGTTAATAAAAACGTATAACATAACATTTGAGATCAAGTCAACATGTTTTTTCTTACTTCTAATCTGTGAGAAATCTCAGGRAGCTTTGTAATTGCAGGCTCCTTATAAACAAATTCCTGTTCATCCAAGTCCCCAAATTTGGATCCATAGAAACCAACACGGAAGTAAGTTCCAAACATTCGTTTTTGACCCTAATTGATAAGAAGAAAGAGGAAATTTACAATTGCTTTATGTGGACATTTGGATTCCTTCCCCCTCCCCCCCCAATGATATATAGGAAAACCTACTAGCCCTACATTTTCCCCATTTCAAAGCCACTTCTRTATGTCATCAGTACTGATGGATTCAAAGCACATGAAACAAAGAATACAAACTTAGAGGATTAAGTTAGATTTGACTGAAATCTAACTTAAAATTTAAGCTGATCATGAAGGGGGTTTCACAAAACAAAATACTTTATTATTTTTTAATTCCATTGAATACATGTAACAAAATTAAAAGCTTCCAATTTTGCAATGAAAATTGGTAAGAATTTGAAACTGACTAGGCTCAGCAATAAGGTTCTTCTGAATAAAGACAAGACACAGTATGAGTGCTAAGAAATTAGGTTTTCATAATTCTTCTGTTTTATAATTGAAAACACTACTGAATTGACAATGAAGTTATTTTTGACCAGGYGGACACAGACATGTTTAGTTAAACCCGTTTTATATTAATCTCTGCTTTTTCATAAAAAGAGGATAGAGGCTTTTTACACTTTAGGCTACGTAGGCAGACCAAAGCAGCTGGAAGCTTTCGTTTGAAAAAGGAAATGGGTCTATTTAAAATTGCGGTGCGTTGATCATGGCAGAATGCCAGGTACCCACCAAAGCCAMTCTATTATCCCTCCTTGTAACTGGACAGGAGAGAGAAAATACAATGAAATGTTTGTGAGTTGTGATCAGGACAGGGTGTGACCACATRTTTGTTACCATCATGGGCAAAACACACTCTACTTGGGTAAACTAATTGAATTTATTGCCAATCAAATTCAGAACAGGATAATGAGAAGGAAAAYAAATTTTACAACCATCTTTCCTTCACCCCATTCTCCTTCTCAGGCTCTACTTTCTCCCTCCCAGTGGCGGAGAGAGAAGGGAAGTGGGGATTGTGATCATGTTGTTTCTCCCACTGCTCCGGAAGTTCAGAATCCTTCCTTTGCTCCAGCCTGTGGTTCTTCCCTGCTCCAATGGGAGCCTCCCACAGGGTCACAGCCTTCTTTCAGGCATCCACCTGCTGATGGTGTGGGGTTCTGCATGGACTGCAGGTGGATGTCTGCACTCCCATTGACCTTCATGGGCTACAGGGATACAGCTGTCTCATTGTGYACCTGCAGCATCTCCTCCCCCTTATTCTCCACTGGCCTTGGGGTCTGCAGARCTGAAATATTTTCACCCTTCTCTTCTGTGAGCACAATTACATCTGGCCAATAACATTTTTCCCCTTCTTAAATATATTACTCCAGAGRTGCTACCACTGCCACTGATGGGCTCAGCCTTGGCCAGCTTTGTCCAGCATCTGGCATTGGCTCTGTTGGACATGGATAAAGTTTCTAGCAGCTTCTCATAGACATCATCCTTCTAACCCTTCCCCTTCACCACCAAAACCTGGCCACACAAACCTAATATACACATGAACAGTTTTATTAACACCAGTCCTAAACAAATAGTGCAACCCAGCAACGTGTCTTGCTAGCAGCACCTTGCCTCACAAGTACCTTATTAATAATGCTGTCAAATGCCTTCTGTAGCTTGCTGTGTGTCAAGGTAAGCTTCCTGAAGTCTCGATGTGCTTCCAGTATGGGGATGACAATTTTGTACACCTCATTCACAGTTTCATACAAACCTCCCTTTGAACATAAAGAAAAAAAGAAAAAAAAAAGGAAGAAAAGAAATGAGTCTTCATGCACTCTGAAAGGAAACTAGATCTCTGTCAATGGTTTGTCTGAAAAGGAGGTTTATGGGACTCATCYGCTAATCTGCTATGTTGCTTGTTTTGGCTTTCTAAAAACAAGTAATAGTAAATAGGCAGTTCGGAATAGCAAACYATGAACTGGATGTAATTTGGACCTCAAATCTGTTGGACTCTCAAGCCCAAATTCCTGTGCAAAGCCCTGGTTTCTGCTCCAGGGCTAGAAGAACTAGAAATGCAGGTTAGCAGCAGGAAATGGATTTGTTTACCATGTAGGGCAACCAGAGCTGTGTCTGGACAAAAGGAACCCAAGTGATATCTTTACAGATTCTGAATCATGACTCCTTACATAGTAAGTGTAGATTATGAGGCTGGTGGTTGTATGCCATGTAAAAGTACAGGAGCCAGTCTCACATGCTTCSTAAAACATATACTTTAGGTAATATATTTTTCTTAAATGTACTACCCCATGAGAATACCAGCTGAAAGGCGTGGTTCCTGCCTGAGACAATCACTGTTGATGCTGCTTGTGGTCTACATAGTAGARGTGGATATGTGGCTGAGCTAGGCTGAAAAAGACTAGTTTAATAAATCTGAGGCAGTACTTGGACAGCCAAAAATGAGTCCTRTGGTTATTTGGAGTGTGACAGATCTGTGGTGCCTGGTGCAGCAGCACTACACTATTTCCTCAGGTGCAGGAAAAGAAGCTGTGGATCTGGCTSAGACAGCCCACAATACATGCCCTTCTGGGGATTCTGATCCTCACTTACCGTGCTGAAGAGCTCTGCAGCTTGTTCCAGCARCCCTACCAGTCCACTTTCTGAGAAATACCTCCCAGAACATATACCATCTTCATCTGGAGACAAAACATCATCTGAAACAGCAGATTCCTCCAGAACATTGGATGAAATGTTCTAAAATACATCAGAGCACAGTAATCAAAAACCTAAATTAATAGTACATCATAAAGATTGAGTAAGAAATTATTTCAACAAATTTACAATAGGAAGAGGAAAGAGATTATTCAGGTGCAACTACGGGACATATAGTTACATTCTTTTTAGAAGTGAAAGTAACATCATAAATCTTTATAGACGGTAGATCAGGAGTTTTGCTGCAAGAATCATGGATTTTATTTCTAGCCTTAGGTTTAAAATGTAGGTTTCCAACTGGCTCTTCTCTGGTGTCYGGATTTCCATGGAACTGCAATGAGTTCAATCCCCAGCATGTCTTGGGTCACAGACAGTGTGCCCTTTCTGTTGCTGGCACTTGGGGGTGGGAAACTCCAAACTGCACTCCAGACTTTTCGCCATCTGCTTGAATAAATTGACCTTTCAAGTTTTTATTCGACTTCTGCAAGCAGAGAAGTAGGACACAGATGATATAACTCTAAAACCACAATAATTGATTGTTTCTTCTTGTTTCATCCTCTGCCATATTACACTTTAATCCTACATAATCTATTCAGTTTCTTGTTAAAGTTATGGATCTCGTTGTGCATTTAAATAAGACTAGATTAAGCCACYCTTTCGAGATTCCAGACCATAAAATAACATGTCTACAGCTCTTCAGGATTCTTTTGAATAAATGACACTGGGTGGCATCAACCTTAAAAATTTTATAATATATACAAACACACACAAAATAACAGAAAATATGTGTACATATAGTAYGGGACTGGCTTATGTAACTTTCAACAGCAGCAGAAAGGCTAAGCTTTGATTTTCTATTAATTTGAAGGAGTTAAATTAGTGTCATTTTGTCTCACTTCAGCAGAAACTGGCAATGACAATCTGTCTGAGCGCAGGACGGATGCCAGCTGGCTAGCTAGCGGAGTCCTTAAAGGCATCTTTATAAAACAGCAGAGACACTGAGGGCTGTTACTATTGATCAGATTTCAGATWAAGAATTGGCATCACACACCACTAGCAGCATTGGACTTTCCCCCCTGGGTTTTGTGGATGTATTTATTTGTCCATGGGTGAAATTTACTCCACGTCAGCCACACTGGAAGGCTGAGCACAGCTTCAGAACAGCATTCACAGGAGTTAAGAATACATCTGAATTTTAGGCAGTGGGAAAACTACAGCACATTTAGCMCGCCTATGCCACTTTGTACCGATGAGTCTCATTGAAGAGAGTGAATTCAACCAGACTTAGGTCCACTGGCACACACCTGCAGAAACTCACAAGCCATGCTGGTTTTCTTTTTCTGTACCAGTAGCCATTAAGGGCTGTTTTCTCATGACTCTGGTAGATTATTTTTTCTTTCCTTTTGTAGCAAAGAGGAAACAGTCCAGAGAGGCGATTTACATATGAAAGTAACAAGAAAGTCATAGACACCAATTACCCCTTCTTCACCTTTAAGTCTCTAACTAATGTCAGGAATGTATTTCCATGTTTTACAGTCCATGCACTCTAGTAGGAGAGAGCCTGCATGACATACTCCTGGGGCTTGCGTGATCTTTTGCAAGATGGACATCCCTTACCCAAATTCAGCCTTGATCTACCTTTACATATTGAAGAATTTTACATATCCCTTGTATGATAAGAAAGAAATACATAAATCACCATATATTTTATCTGCAAGTATTTTTWATTTCACAAGCTTAGTTTTCATTAAGGAAAGGAAATACTTGTGCAAACTCAAAAAACCCTGTGATCCCCAGCCCTTATCACCACGTTAAATACGGCCAGGGTAGACTGCAACCTATATCCCAAAGCAGCCCTGGCAAATTAGGCTACTGGTGATTGATTAGCCCTGTACCTCAGCAGGTAGACACACATACTAAGTACTTGACTGTGTTAGCATGAAGTGGCTTTAAAGTCAGTCCCTATGCACCTCATACTCTCACTAATTCTGCTTTACTGCTTGTAAAGGGGATTTAGTGCAAACACAAATTATGCTCAAAGGGAATTTCACTGAAAGTGACCCCATTTCAAGGGATAGTTTTGATTGCAGAGACAGAAGCATTTTGTCTGGTACAATATAAGGAAAAGTGTTACTCTTCTGACAGTTTTCTGGATGATAACTGCAGACTCACTGCAGAAGATCAAAATCGGAACTGATCTGATCTTTTGTTGACTCATTTTAGTCATCTGTAAAAAGGAGATAATCCTTCTGCTCATCCAGAATAATATTTTTATTCACATTATTATCACCCTCAATTCCACAACTAAATGTATATCCATATCACTAGTATTACTTGATCTCATTTCTGAGCCAAATGAAGAAATGATCACAGGAAGAGTCAATGAGTGAGACCTGTAACTACTGGCAAAGCCAAGCTACTCTGCATAGTCTTCCCCTCTTGTAACAAGGTCATCTGAAAAAGATCKTCACAGGTACTACAAAACATAAACCTCTTTGTAAAACCTTTTCTTGAAAGCCTAGGTAAAAAARCAAGGAGTTATTATAGTTAATTACTGTTATTGAGTCAACTGAAATTCAAAATTGTGCTGTCAGGTAAAGAGTTGTGTAATTCTGTTCTCGTCATTAGGGCATTTTATTACCTCTCTCCGATGGGGCAACTGTTTCTTTGGCAAACATGTATTTATACAAGCATTTTGATGAAGAGAGATTCATTTGCTGCTTTTAAACTCCTAAGTTATTTGCTTGCCTAGTGTCCTGTAGAATAGACTTTAGTTCTCTAAAATAATTGAAAACATATCCATTCATAGCAATCTGCTTAATCTAGGAGCAATGGAGGCAGGAATTGCATTAGAATCAGAGGTGTGAGCTCACAAGCACTCAAGGCAGCCTGGGAGCAGGATGACATTGGGAAGGGAATGTTGATTTCACTTACATCTAAATGATGATGGTACCTAACAAGTAGGGAGAAGATAAGTAAAATAGAATTAATACATGGAARTTAAAAGTTTGAAGGTATACAAAACTGAAAAGGGATACAAAGTGGCAGAATATAAATCCATGGCCAGAAGTTTAGCTATTAAAAAGAGTATATACAGCTATCTTGAGACTAAAGAAAATCAGGAATAAACACTTTTCCATCACCTAAGTGCTAAGGTGGAATTTCAAATACTTAGGCCCAACAAGCTAAATTCAATGCAAAATGCCAAGTGGTTCAATCATGTTCACATTTACTATTTTGAAGGGAAAAAGCCCCAGGTGGTAAGGGTATAGCAAGGGATGATGAACGCAGCAAGTACTAGTGTTACATATTTCAAACTCATTGTGACAATAAAATGTGCTCCTCAACAGTTCAAAAGAGCTAAGCAAAAGGGTATTTGAGCAGTGAATACTGAGCTGCCATGTTTTAGAAAACTAGGGAAGTTCGAGAAGATGAAATATGCTTTGGGGATCACGTATTTTTTAAAAGGGCACAAGACGAGCAGATAGTGGTAGGTTTATCAGATTGCACCAGGACAAAGTGGTGGAAATACTGATACAAATTACTAAAGAAAATCTTAAAGGTATTGCACTTAGCCTGAACACCCTCTTATCCAAGCCTGATACTTTCTGAAAAAAAAAAGAATTACAATCTAATAAAGGTAATAATGTCTAAACAGTAGATGTCTATATAACATCTAGGGTGATCCTACAAAATATTTACACTAATTAGTTGAAATTATTTATAATTTACTTGAATCATTGCAGCCAACAATCCACTGGTCTAAGGGAATAATGATAAAAGAGAAATTATCAATACATGGTAATAAATTAAGGGTTTGGCCATTTTCATTTTTAACAATGTGGAGGAAAGAAGCAGTAAAATAACAGAATTTGCATTTGAAGTCAGTTCAGGTAAGGGTATCCAAAATTGCATAATCTGATAAATTAAGTATATATATCTCCACATTTAAAATGTCCAACTTTAGCCACAAAAGGTTGTGTTTTCCTCTATGTTATGTAGCAAAGTCAGGTGAAAAACAAAACCAAAAAAACTGKCTGGAAAGGATCACTGTATTTCTGAGTAAAGAGCTCAACAATTCCAAAAGAATCAGTGGATCTTCAGAGACGTAACCTCAGAGCTACTTCTCACACTGGAAGAATTGACAGGACATATTTACTTGACTTGGACGCACTGGATTGACTGCAGTGACTCTGTTATTCATCAGTCAGAAGGGTTTGTAACTGCTTAGTAACTTGAGGGCAGTCAAAGGATGGAGAACGTGCCTGAAAGAACTGAGCAGCTCCAATTATCTAGATTATGAGAARGAAGTTTGAAGCATCTGTCACCCTTGATAAATAACAGCCCTAGAAAAGGCATGTGATAATAGAGGGGTTCTACTTRGCAAATAAGAGATTACAGTATCAAAGTGCTGGAAATAGAAGCCTTTGTTACTTACCCCGGCCCCATACACGCACCTCYGCTTTGCTTAGCACACAAGAACAAACACACACCAAAACTGCCTCGTGCTGTAAAAGCCTTTTACCTGAAAACTGACACTGCCCACAGGGAGATAGTTCCGATCCTCCAGCATGCTCAGATACTCAGCCACCAATGCTGCAGCATGGACCAGGCACATGGCTGCTTCTGTGTAGCACTTCCTCTTGCTGTGCTTCTCTGCCATGTTCTGCAGCCAAGTCAGCCTCAAATCTGGCGATGTCTGGTATCCTTTTGCAATTCTAACAACACAGGCCAGAAAGCAGATGTGAATGATCACTTCTTATATAACAAAAATACCTTTCTATTTCTTCATCTGGGTTGAATGGAAGAAATCTCTGTCTTTATTCTGTATGATTCATTAAATAGAAGGAAAAAGAAATGGTTAGGTAGTGGTGGGCAGGAGGCACAGAGGGACTACGAGGAGAATAACATTGCATCCAAGACTCTTCAATGTTCTTGACTCTTACCCTTGCCCAAATCTATGCCCACTGCAATGTGCTCACTACTGCAGTCTGGAGCCCCTGTGATAAGCTTCACTAAAGAGGGAATGTACACAAACAGATCAGCTACTAAGTTTGTCACAGCATGCCCCTAAAATTCATAGTTCAGCTCATCTCATTGCAGCATTTTTTCAGTAGCAATTCTAAATGGATTCACCTGTACATGAGGTCCATCAGCATCTCTGGATCTTCCTGAAATTCCCTCATTTTCACCGTATCTGACAGGATGCTGTTCAGATTACAAAGTAGCTCCTCGACCTGAAGTAATACAAAGATCAATGCACAATTCTCAGGCATTTATTTTTTCCTGCTGGAAAAACATCAGCATCTGCACAGATGATATTACTCTCTTTAGGCTTCTTTTACCCAAGGAAATGTCAGGATGTTTTTATCAGTTTTACGCAAACAGCGAAAATATTAACCTAGCAAATTTTACACGCACACATTTTAATTAATCAAAATAAGCTAATATCCTTTGTTCTCTTGATTTCTGAATTAAAAAAAAAAATCAAATGTGCTAATGGAGTTCAGTTCATTTGATCTTTGATCTGCAACCAGATGTTTTTGTATGTCTTCAGCATAACTTGAGTTACTGTAAGGATTTTAGCAAAGTATCTGACAGTTGTCTGAAATGTTTTTCATTATTGCTGCCTCATGCCTCATATTACCTCATGAGCTAGCAAAGAGAGAGAAGTTTCCCTGAAGATACTTGTCTGAGAACATAATGAACCAAATTCTATCTTGGGAAACACTTAGTGGACATGGTTCCTGATGGGGTCTTGGAGAAAGCTGTATTCAAAACCAAGAGATGATTCTCTTGTAATGTGATTTCTGGGGAAATTCTTGAGTTTGTTTTATGGAACTGTGCCATCTACTTCTTCCCCACTTATTGTTGTGTTAGACACAAATTTATGCAATAACCTGTGCACCCTTATTTCCATTGCTTGAAGATCTAGAGCTTGCTTCAAGCACATTCCTATGTGAAAGCTCCTGATAAAAGCCACAGATTTCACAAAAGATTTAACCTGAATGGGAAACGGAGTTGCCTGCATATCCGTATCTTCCTCTGCATAGGCCAGGATGGTTCGCAAGGATCGTCGAAGGAATTCCTCATTAAACTCGGGTGATTTTCCAACCAGAGAAGCTAGTGACATGGTCACCTGCATCTTCACTCTTGCAAAATTCTTCCAGAAGAAAATAAACAAACCATGAAAAGAATGATGGCTGCGCTGCAGTTCACATATCTATCGCCTCTATAAACCAAACCCACTGCCTCTTGCCCAGACTGAGTGCAGTAGACTCACCACTTACACAGGGGCCCTCTGGTAGATCAAAACTAATCATGTTTTACCCRGTTAAGCCAAATATCCCTAATTCTGACATGTCTATACTTTGGGGCTAGAATGTTCCTTGAAATATGTACACTTGCTTGACAGAGGGGAAAGACAGAAGCACCCTTTCCCCCGTCACAGGCCAGTGGGTATGCAGATTAGACCATACACMGGAAAAGATGAGGAAGTAAGTACGACTGGAAAAACGTGGAAATGAATCTGGGAAGCAAAAGACCTCTGGGAGCTTCGACTGGTGATGTACTACACTCTCAAGATCATGGTGTGTCTACATTTTCCTTCTCCAAAGCTTACACTTTTTACATATCCAAGGCTTTTAAAGTGAAAACTAGTGAAGGAAATTCTCTGCAAAATCAGATGCTACCCAAGATACTAATGTCCTTGTGTGCTAGTACATTATAAATTTACATGCATAATGTATTTTGCTCYATGGGTGGTAAAAATCAGAGCCTAATCTTAAGACCAAGAAGCTGGTGAGGAATTCCCATTAATACAAGCATATAGGAGTTCTAGAGAGGTTGCAATTTCATTACAATGGAACTAGACTGAGTAGTTCAGACACAGGAGTGAAAAAAATAAACAACATAAAGAGTATTGCTTATGCAGTATATAGCCTTTGCTGTCAGAGGCCTAATGCTGCTCTATTTAAAGCTGCAATTACAGATGTTGCAGAAAACAGTCACATTTYCCTAAATAAAGCAATGAAAAGAATAATAAAAGCTACTTTTTTCCTACACTTCTAGCACTTTGTTCAAATGTGTGAAACAGCAGACCATGTGACTATCTGCAGGTGCTTTCTATTTGCTGCYGCAACTTCAGTCTTTGTTTCAATCGATCACAAAAAAGATGGCACAAAACATAGTGCTGTTCTCAAAATCTTACACTGGTAGAGCTGAAGCTGTATCTCATGAGGAGATAAAGAGTGGCACAGGCTTGAGTCCGTGTAATATCTATGCTGCTGCTGCAGTGATGGAGAACTCTTTGGCACAAGTCAGCACACTGTTCAAYCTCCTCTTCAAACAGCAGGTCTCCAAACTAAGGGAAAGAGAGAAAAACGTTTATTACTCCCAATTCTAGCCATTGAAATACCTTTAGCTTAATGCACAATAATAACAGGATTCAAAAAAGCCCAAAGTTTAAAAAGCCTGTATTTTATAGTTCTTTTTATTCAGACTTCTGATTCCTGTGAYGCTCTAGATTCCATTTTTAAGCTTTTCTATGGGAAAGAAGGGTTTGAAAATAGCCTTTTTGTTTAAAAAAAAAAAGAGATATATAATGAACTCAGAGTAGGATGGCTCCAGGAGCTTTTGCAAACATCAAATATTGCAAAATTCTTTGAAGCATGGAGATTTGCTATTTTCAGAAYACATAATGATTGATGAAGCATGCAAATACTTCCTTAAGTATATGGAGCAATTTTTAGCTCTTTGCACTAACATGCTACCCTTCCCCAGGCCTCCTACATGTAATTCCTCCTATGGAATGTCACAAAACTTCCACTGCCAAGCTTTGATGCCCGAAGGTCCTTTACAGGGTCTTCACAACACACATAGTAGGCAATAAACCCGGGGGCAGGATGCCTATCCAAAGAAACTCTCACCAGAGACAGAACAGATGCACCAGTACCATGTGCACATACACAAGACTGCTAAAGGTGTGGGAGTAGACACAAGACTCGACCCATTTCCCAATTCTCAACCTTTCTTCATTCCATTATCTCACTGTTTTGTGCCTAATTTATATTACAAGTCTGCTGGCACAGGGCTTTATAATTTTTATTTGTAAAATAACATCTATATGCCTACAGCACACTAAAATAATTGGAATGATTTCTTCATGAAATACAGAACCGAGTCAGCTTAACTAGAAGATCTATTTCAATGAGAATAACAATTGCTTCACAAAATTCATCACCGTAATTGGAAGTTGGCTTTTAAAGATAAAGTAAAATGAAAACATAATTATTAGTTTCATAACTATTCAGGTATCTACCCTGTAATTAGGCTTTGTCAGCCAATCTGCATTTCAGAATAGACAGGCATTAATTGGACAGGAGTATCCTGTTTCTTATTTATATTTTAGAATAGTTTATGGGAAAATAAACATTTCATGTATTCTTCCTTAGYGGAGCTGCTTTTCTTTGTAGGACAATGAGTATTAAAAAGATTTTAGAGTCCTTATGAAGCACCCAACCCATTATGATCTCCATTATAAAAACTTCGGATCAATTTCTGCCCTCAAATGCATTTCCAAGTTTGTGGATCTTTTTGTTCTTCTAATGTTGTTTTAGTTTTCATTTGTTTTTTCTGTTCTGGAGTTATTTTTTTTATTGGTGATACAGAAGTGGAAGAGAGATTAGGATTTGGCACAGTTTTCAGGCAGAACAAAGATGAAAACTGTCTATGTCTTAGAATCTACTTAGAATTCTGAAACTTGTCTGAGAAGTAGAAACCTTGAATGATACCCTCAATCTCTCATTGAGAGATTTGATTTTTGAGATTTGAGTTTTGATTTTTCTGCTGCCAATCTTATTGCAAACAGTCCTGCTGATATGATTTAAATCTGACTTCATAGAATTCTTGTGCAGTTCTTGTCATTAAGATTCCTAATTGAATTAAAATTTGTGGAATTGATTACCTTTTTATTAGTAAATCTTATATTTATCTTAAATCTTATACATTTAAGAGTAGACTGCTAAACCCACAAGATTATTCAGATTCAGTTATTCCATCTTGAGTGGCCAGTGAAATAACCTTACAACAGCTGTAGAAATTCTGCAACAACCYCACAGACAGCAATTTGTATTTACACATGCAAAATAAATGTCAAAGAAAAATGGTAGGTGAATGCACACAGCTCTGCTCTAGAAATGCTGCTTTATTAACTTGATTGGAAGCATGAAAACAAAAGTATATCAAGAGCATACCTTGGCAATGAGTGCTCTGAGTGTGGCAAAGCAATGAGTCAGGTAAGTGGTGCTCTGATCATAGCCAAGAGAATTTACCAGGACCTTCAAAACTCCTCCCAAGAGATTATCTCTGCATTCTGCTGCAAAACTTGCCTACATAGGAAGGAGGAAAACAGTAATTTTATGAGGTAATTCAGCAATGACTGGCACACAGGGACTGAAGTCCTGCTCTCTGACCCATGAGACATCTGGGAATTTGGAATTTGCAGGTTTTTCATCTGTTAACATCTACTTCAGAGAAATTTCAAAGCATTTTTTGTAGTGATCATGAAGACAGAGGGGAAAATGGTCCCTATTTCTAAAGACTCTCCAATGCAATTTTAAGCTCAGTCAGCTTCTGCAGTGATTTTTGAAGTTCTGTTTCTGTTCTTTTCAAACCTTCATGCATTTAGGAAGTAATCCTGTGGTGGGCAAGCACCATTCTTTTCCCTGCATCCTTGACTTCCTGAGCATCTAGGCTAAATAGACATARTCATATGTTCTGTTCAAACCCAAAACCAGAATAGGGGGGAGACTAGGTGCTATCAGTGGCGTCATGTGAAAAYAATGTCCAGTATGACAAAAGTCTATTAAACAAATGTTTTTCCATTAACAGATTTTCAAGCACAAAGTTTTCTCATCCCTATTTTTTTTTTTCTACTCAAAGCAATACAAGTTTACAGAATATCTCAAAATATTTTGCACGAAGAAACAAAGGAGAAATTAATTTTGCTTCCACTGATTTCTGAGGGAGCAGGGATTGGTACTAAGACAGCTCTGTGTTTTCTCACCTGAATTATGTTCTCTTGCATATCAAGAATGATCAGGTTAGCTTCAGTTGCTAGGTTTCCGCTGATCAGAGCTTCTTGGTCTAGCTCAGCTTTCGTCCTGTGAAAAGGAGTTCTAATTAAAGCATGGAGAGGGTACCCCAAGAGTTAGATCACCGRTTGTTTTAACAAAGCCATAATACAAATGATACCATTCTGAATTTTACCGTAAGAGCAAACAACATCAACAGTGTTCAGAAGTGTCCCTTCAAAACTACRGAGTGAAATTAAGAAAGAGCATTTACAGGGGAGACTTTTGAAAACTCAACCTCTGACAGTTCAGACAGATGCTTTTGCTTCCTTAATAGCCATCTGCATAATGGCTACTCAATATCATGTTCACTTGTTTGGTAAACTATGCTGTAATTTCTGAATGCATTGACTGCAGCAGCACACAAAACTCCAAAATGGAATAATGGATAACTGATTTGACAATTCCATTAAAAAAAGGTAAAAATGGCAGACTAAACCMAAGTGGAAATTGCTTCAGTTCTATAGAAGCAGTGTCTAATGTAGGCAATTTAAAATATTGATTCCTGATACAGCTGACAACAAAAGATAACAGGTCCATACGGCAGTGTCCCAGGCCATTTAAGAAAGAACTGAAATATTTATAAAAGACAGGAGATAGTAGTAAGACAACATATGATACTTTCTTAGCTGAGACTTAAGGACAAACTCTGGAACACAGATCCTCTGCAGCTGAGTAAGCATAGGAGCAGCTTCTAACTAAACTGCATTTTCATACAACACTTCTGTGCTGGAAATACAAGAGGAGTCTTTTTCTTTTTACCTAAGCTGCTCAAAAAGTGCTGTTGCCTGGTTAGAGGCTGCTCTCTAGAGCTTGAGATTAAAATTCTTCTGACCTTGGCCAAAGATCCTAATGTGCATTTCTATGGCTGGARAAACACCCTTAGAATCATGCTTCTGAGTGACTTCAAAATGTGTAGCTGCTCTGCTACATTCATTTACCCAAAAATAAAACCAGAAGGGCAAAGAGCCATCTTTTAATGCACAAATAGATAGTTTTGAGGAGGGCTAAGAAAGGAAATCACAGAAGTCATGTGGTTATTAACTGCAATGACTCAGAGCAACAAAACCCAGAAGGGATTTACAGAAGTTCAGTGCTATAATAAGAGTAGAAATCACAATGCAAGTAAGAACTCAACAAATTTAGTGAACTCTATAAGTGTTTGAAGCACTTCCACCAACCACTGAGCTTCATACATTAACCATGCCAAGCCTGGATCTTCTCTGACATGATGCACAGCTTATAACTGATGCTACAACACCAAAGCATTATCTTCCCTGACTCCTGCTAACAGTCCTTCTTGATATTAATGTAGCATGTCAAATCCAGCTTAGCTGATTTAAAGAAGCAAAACATATACCACAATGCTGTATGTACTGAGGAGGCAAGAGCAACACCAAAAGAAATGTTTTAGCAAGCCTCTGGGGAGTATTTGATATGATTCTATCACTAACTAGTGTTTGCCACACTGTTAACAGGAAGGGAAAAATGTGTAGATAGCTTTAAAATTTGCCTCCAAGTATTTGTGACCTCTTTGTTATGTCAGAGCAGTTGGATATTTCTGCTATATAAACATTTTCTTTTTCTTCCTCTGTGACGAAAGAGGGAAGGGATTGAAACTGCTGATTTTGTTAGAAAACATCCTAGGACAAAGAACAAAACATAAAAATCTCAAGCAGCTTGGTTCTAATAAAAGCAATAGGCATTAGTTAAGTTACTTACTTATCTTGTCTCTCATTTGCCTGCCGCCACTGCGTCTGCTCCTTTCTCCAGCGCARATTTTCATTCAGCCCTGCTGATCTGTCATTCCCTAAGAGTGCAACATATGTCAGTGAGATTAAAACAGAAGGGGACACTTGAAGTCTGATAGCTCACCAAAAGGAGATATATTTCTGTATCAGTCTGTCAGAACTAAAACCATGCAACTTACATGGTTTTAACAACTTACAACGGCTCCAGTAAAAAGACAAGACCTATCACTTATTTTATTTAGGATTTTTAGAACATTAACTTCCTTAATGCCTGCAAAAACCAACCCACAGGTCTTCCATTAATTAAATGAATTTGCTATGAGCAATTTGTTTTTACTGATAGTTTTGACAYCATTTCTTGGCTCGTGGTAGACACTAACATAACCTTTTAGAACATCTTGAAACTTCTTTTTTGGCCTCATATTCTTCATGTAAAAAGAGCTCACTCCTACCTATAATTTGGACAGTGGAAAGCTAATGATACTTTCYTCCATGAAAAACCAAGAATGGTCTGCAAGGAAATGGACTGTGGGTGAAAACTGCAAGGATGAAAATGACTAGCTGCATAAACAAACAAATTTATGTCTACAAMCACATGAATTCCTCTCAAAAGGCATGGGCGAAGAGGGATGTGAAGTACCAGCTGGTATTCGGCAGCGCTTCATCATTTCTCCTCTGGCTCCTTCTCCTCTCAATAAAGCCTCTTCTAATCTGGCTTTCACATCTCGTGACTTCTGGAGTGCTTGGGTGCTAACTTTATCTGAGCTTTGCTTGCCCTGAAAGTAAAGTTAAAGCAATCAACACCAATGTTTCCATTTTTGAACATGAGACCAAATTATATCTCCAGAATGAGATACAACAGGCTAGACGGGTAGAGGGAACAGAGAGCAAWGGATATGATTGATATAAAGTCCAATAAATGTTGCAAAAGAGGAAAGAAGTAGAATATGTACTGCTAATAAAAACAAATATGTATTTCAGTACTACAGAGAGAAATTAAAGTTCAGAGAGAAAATTATTTGGTCTGTTTCAGATAGACCTTCTCAGAGAGGAGAGTCCTGACATTAAGTCCCTGCTCATAATTAAGGAATCATCCTTAGTGTCCTCTCCAGTACAGGAGCTGTCAGTGTAATTCCCACCAAAATTAGCCCTCAAATACCCAGATAAAAGAAAATAATTAAACAATCTTGGACATCTTTTTAGGACTTCCTCAAGGTTTTGGCTACATGTTGCCTGAAGGCTATTGTCAATTATTTCATCTAAATTAATTTGTCCAGATTAGAAAAGTAATAATTTAACATTATTATTGATAACAAATTTCCCCTGGACAGCTGGAATTTAGGGAAAAAAAATGGAAGCAAACCAGGACAACAAAACCATGTTTTTTTTCACTTACCTTATACTCAAAACATGAAACACAAATGAAAAGGAGGTCTAAAATCCTGTTCAACTGCATGGATGGAAGGTCTGCAATCCATTTCTGTATTAGGYTCTGATCAGCGTTTTTCATTATCCAGAGGAAACAGATCAAAAGATTGCGAGTAGTATCAGGACCCAATGTGGCACTCTGTCTGTAGGACTAGGAGCAGATAAAGTAAATGTCAATTGAAAGAAGAAAAAGGAGAGGAAGGTCATTTGGGTGAAGTAATGTTACTTAAATTTCAATGAAATCAAATCTCAGGACTGGACTTCAGTAAGTWTGACCTCTTCCAGGTGATAGTTACTGTATTTTTGAATGTATCTGTAATTAGTGAAAGGACCAGCTGAATGCAAGTGAAAAACGGACAGAATCACCAGATGGCTACATGGTTGTATTTTAATTTCCCTAAAGTAATATAGAAAAAGATTCTGTAACTGTTTGCTTCTCTCCTGGCATGCAGTTGTGTCAGCCAAATTGCATAGTAGATAAAAAAAAAAAACCACATGAAGAAAGAGATACATACAGAGAAAAAGCAGAATCCTAGATCTATGGATTCAGACTGGAACTGTGGGTCTGCCACCGTGGCATTTGCTGATCTGGAAATGAGTCTAGGTTTGATGTGGAAATGGAAACAGGCATGTGGAGGCAAAAAGTGAACAATGTAGGATAAAGCAGTAATGACCAGAAGAGGACAGGAGAAGACGACAAGAAGGATATGACTGATTCTTTGGGGTTTGAGAAAACAAAAATGCAGTTTCTCGTGACTGTAGCTATTAGTAGCAAGAAAGGATAAAAGAAGAAGACAGACAAAAACAGATAAAAGAAATGAGATGGGCAGAGCAGTGAACATACCAGGGATGCTAGAGGTATTCCTGAGTTCCTGATGTTGAACTGACTCCCGGCAATGGCAAGGGCCACGTTTTGGTTGATTGCACCTGCAGACTCTTGTTCTTCTTCTGGGTTTCCTGTGCGTCCCTTTCCACTGCGGATATCTGAAACTAAATTTGAAATATCSCATTGGAACTTCAGGAGCAATCCAGTTGCTGCTGCTCGCATGTCACAGTTTTCCATTGGTCTGTAACCTAGCTAAAAGACTGGCACCTCTCTCCCTGAGACTGTTTGCCTGGCTGATGTACCAAGAGTGAAAGAGGCACAGCATTGGCAAAGACTACCAAATTGTTCAAACACATAAAAGCAAATGTGAGGCTATCTCTGAAGTTCAAAGCTAAGCCAGTGATTTGWAAGACTTGGAACCATCCAGTTCCACTTCATTTCAGTCAGAAGGATGAGCACAGAAGCTAGGCATGGACTTGGTGATATTCAACAAAGTATGTGAGTCCGCTAACAGCTGAGAGATCCATTGCCTACTGACTTATAAACAAGCTTTATTTCAGGCATCTAATTGCTTCTGTTCCCTGCTAATTTTTTGGCATGCCTTTCAGCAAATAAATTCATTTATACCTAAATTTCATAAAAATCTTGTCTGATTCTGAGCATCCATTTTGTGTTTTGCAAGTCCTGTTTTCCAGAGGTGAGTGATCAGCTAGACCCCATGTATTCAGAATGGGATCACAGCCTCTTGTGACAGATTCTCAAAAGAAAGAAAGGCGCTCTAAAACCTAGACAAATTGGTAYACCTGGGCTTCCTCATAGTATCTCTTTTCATCTATGGTATAAAGATATTACTTAGATTAAAAGAATGGTGTGAGATTGTATTAATCAATGTAGGGTAAATGCTTTACCTTATCYAACTGAAAGTGATAAATAATACTTTCATATTAGTTTTCTGTTAAGACATTAAAATGCCTAATATTTTCAGAACCAGTGACAAAATTTGTTCTTCAAAGTTTATGCCTTTAATTAATTTCGGTATCATGTTAACAGCAGTAAAGAGCAATAAAGATAGAATAGACTCCAATTTCTATAATTGGGGTGTAACATGATGTTAGTATTACTCTTGTTTACTTCACTGCTGTCTGCTAAGTCTGTCTAGATCTAAATATTTATTGCAGACCTTGCAGGCTTTATTTGCAAGGTCATAGAACTTACACTGAGATACACAAGTGTACTTACRGATATATCTCTGGTCTATCACTTCCTCATGAAGTGAGGACGCTGAAATCTTTCCTATCTGTAAAAATCCAGTTTACTTCTAAGTAAGGAAATATTCAACCTCACTAGACTAATCTCCTTTATGTTTGATAAATTGTTTAGACAAATCCCTCTTAGAAGCTGCAAAATTCAAAGACAAAATGTTCTTACTTGTAAAATCATGGAGTTGCGGTAGTGAATCCAAAATGATACCAACCAAAGGGAGGTAAAGAGCTGCAATTTTAACCTTCACCTCTTTTTTGGAGCAACGTGGATCTAGGTCATGGGAACTCAGCAGGCTAAGGATAGCATTGACAGCTTTTCTTTGCACCTTGCTAATCCTGTTAACAGACAAACCATCCGTGAGCTCCATTCATGGATCATACATAAATCACTTACAAATCAAAGATTTAACAGACAGAATAGAGGTGAAAGAAACAAATTAATAGACCAATATTAATTTGATAATCTCTTTCATTCTGAGCAGAGACTCATGTTCCTGCAAATGATAGATATCTGAAATCTCCAAGCTACTTTAGCACAATCAAAGACTACACAAGTCTTTCAAACTTCCCAAACAATTCATTGTGGTGAAGAGAGATGCTTAAAGAAAAGCTTAAAACTCTGGCCAAAGTTTAGCTAAACTCGTGAGTTCAGGCAAAGACAGAGGTGTTTTAAAGASAAGAGCAACTGAAATTCTGTGTTCTCAATCTGTGTATTTAGCCAACACTACCACCACAAATAATATATTTTTGTTCACTGGGAGCAAAATATACAGATAAAAGGATGTCTGGGTMATTGCTGAGTTACAGAGTGACTCAGTGAAAAGAGTGGGGGAAACAGGACTGTCCTGGAATCAAACTATGACCTTGCCAAGAGTAACAGTGTGATCAAATCCCATTCTAAGATCTGCCAGTTGGGATACGCACCCTTCGCTGTCTGTGTCCAGTGCTGCTGCCAATTCAGTGAAAAGTAAGCCAGTCAGAAAGTGCTGCTGACGGTACTCAGCTGAGAGGTCGAACATACCAGTGATTTTCTGGTCCTGGAAACTAGAGCAGGAACTGGAGTTCTGCAGAAATATATTAGAAGTGTTGAAGGATCACTGAAATCAAARATTCCTAAAGAGAGCATAGTCACAGTCAATGTAGAAATCTCTACCAGAGGAAAACCAGAGACTTTGAAAGAAGGTTGGACATTTTGGAGGAAGATGTTTGTGTGTGAAATAAAAAGCATCTGATTTCAAATAAGTTGCTTGCTAGGATGCAATCCCATCCTTTCCATTCTGTGCAAGCAACTCATTTGACATTTTTTGAGATGCAAAATTCCTACCAGTATTGATTAGTTTAGACAAAGTGCAAAGTCAGAATTTCCTCCATGTTTATCATACTTGTTCTTATTGCTGCAGCGCAGCCATTAGCTATCACACAGCAAAAAACTGCCTCTACCTTAACAGGGACTTTGGGGTCAGAAGCTTCACTGTGCATTCTTCAGCATCCATGATGTCTGGTATGGAAGCAAGGTCAGGAAAGACATGTGAACAGTGTTTCCTTTGGCCCTGGAAATCCTTGGCTGAGCTTGCTGGCAGCTGGCATAATTTAGACCAGCCTTCAAACTGCTGTAACTTATGGCTGTGACTGATATACAGAAAGCCCAGGAATGGAAATTTGCTGCTATATATGTGCTGTGAAATTCTTAACTTCTCCAATCATAGGTGTGTGCCACAGGTCACCTGGAATGTTTTTGTCCCCTGATAGGTGAGCATAAGTCTTAGACTTTACTCCCCACTGCAGCTACTGGATTTTATGAGTCCAAATTTTGCTTTTAATTTATAGTCTTCAGTATTCATTCCCAATATTTCTGTCAGTCACCTGGGAATGGTCCCAGAGCCTAAACATACGAAGTATCAGTATACCACATAGTAGCAGCTGGCTTCCAGCATATTGGGTCAAATGAAACCCATGTCTCTTAGCAGCCTCATGTTTTGGATCCACATACTTAGGCCCTCTCCCATTCAACCTCAAAGAGACAGGCCTTGGCTGTGCTATGTTTGTGTGAAATAAYGTCAAAGTGTACAGCACCAGTTAAGTGAATTTGGCTTCTCTCAAAGAATTTCAAGATTTATTCACAAGGCCATATTTCTACTGAAAGTCTAACTCAAGCTGGGCAGGCAGCACTCCTGCAGACAGATCAAAATTACTGCAAGGGTCATCAGCAAGTGTGTTAAATCATGCAAGGGSCAAAAACTCTTATTGATTTGCACAGGTTGCACTTCATAGGTTACTCCTGAAGGAGAAAAAAGTTGATGACATTGCTTGAAGGGAAAGATTGATTAAACTGGTATCTGCCAAGCTCAGGCTGTGCTATAACTAGTTACAAGAGCTATGTTGATAGTTTTTATCTCCATAAGCAGAAATGTCACATTTCTAGCTCTCTGGTATCCAGGATCAGTATTAGCCAAATGTATCGTGACATGTGACTCTAAGACTTTCATGCTTCGCTTTTAAGACCAGGCAAAACTTCAARAAAATATTATTTGCTATTACTGACCTGTGACAATCCTTATTAAGGTATGAGGTGTAGCATCTTAGGATCCAACCAATTCTTTGGCAATGACACTCAAAAAAGAAACTATGAATTTGAATTGTTCCATTACTCTGAGAGTTTTGTACCTCCCGCTATTTTTAGTTTCAATTCCATTAACCTGCCTCCAAACCTTGTGGCAGTTATGGAACATTGCATTGAAATGCTTCATCCCAGTCCAGACCACTGAGATAGAAAACATATGACGCAGCCGCTTTTGACAGGGGGTTTGCCCCACAGCAGAAGAGCAATAAAACATCTCAGTAGAATGTAGAGCAGAAGAGCACAAGACGGGCAAAACAGTGTGTGGTGTGCCGATCAACAATTTCTTTTTTGGATGTGTTTGTGAACTCCATGGTTAGGAAGATCATGGGATGTCCTAACATTCAGGAAATCTACAGCTGTGTCACTATCAGGTCATGTCTAGAAAAATCTCCTAAGAAATGAGATATGATGAAGATTGCATAGTCTACTCAGGACACATGTTTTCACACAGAAAATATTGAAGTTCAAATAAAAAGGAGAACACTGTCAAACAGTGACACAGAGAAATCATGGGCAAAGACATAGCATGATTTATGCTATGGACAATGGGGAGAAATTYGGAGCAAAAAACACTGCTGTTGGAAGAAGAAAACCCAATAATCCTGCTCTAAACAACMTGAAGGCTCAACAGAAATTCTCTATTCCAGGATACTAAAATTTGCAGGGTATTAGCTGCTAACTTAGATAGCAATTAGTTACTAACCTAAATTTCCATCTAATTCCAGTTGGAGAATAAGGAGTTCCATTAGAAGGYACAGAACACACAGAAAATTTGCTGGGCACTGCTGAATGCCATAATTCTCCAAAACAGATACAGAAATACATATTTGTGGTTGGTGTGGATGGGATAAAGATGTGCCTTTAAGTTACTGTTCAGAGCTGTGTTCCTTTTGGACCTTGTCTACCTCAACAGTCAAGTTCTGTGTGCATGTTTCCAGGGGAGCATGTGTCTGTGTCACATTCAGTTTTTAACTTGTATAGCTGCAGCTATGCAGTAGTATTTCTGCTGGTTTTCTTTTGTGCCTTTTTTTAAAGAGAGAAATTTTTCTCCCTGATCCAACAGTGGCTAATTCTTACTTAAGTATCTGAACACAGAGCAGTGTGAACACATGCATATCACATGTGTTTCATGTGACATGCATACAATACCATCTAATGGACAACTACCTGGGAGGATAAGGAGGGAGAAGGAGATGCTGGAGCAGATGCGGATGCCATGAAGAAGAGGTTCAGATTGAGGTAATGCTCATGGCTGCAGAGAATTCTCAGGAACTCCAGTCTCATGGAAATCAGGGTGGAGAGTGAATTCAGCTTGTTTGAAAGCTAGGAAAAACAAAGAAGTGTCAAGCAACGGGTTGGTACTATTTAAATTACCATTTAGTGAAATATCATGCTCCATGAAAAGGAAGTAGACACGTAGCCTAGCATGCATTAAAATGTTCACTAGTTTCCATACATTAGATGCTCTTTTTCTGACAGTGATGGTGTCTCTAAGCCTGCTCCTGGGCTGACTAATCAACTTCCCAAGAGATAATAAATGGTTTTTTTTCCGCTTTTCTCACATAAGAGAAATATACAGTAATTTTGTCTTTTGCATACGACAAAAATGAAAAACAAACTGAACTTTTCTGAGGAAAACTCATTAAAAAAAGCAACACAGGGCATCAATGGTTTTGTAATTTCCCTTCTTACCAACAACTACATCAGTGGAGGCATAAGTGGAGATGCCTGAGGGACCTGCAKGCATACATGTCACAAGACAAGGAAAATGCTCTCTGTGTACTCTGAGATGTATAATTTTGAGTAACTCCCCAAAATCTAAATACTGTCCTTACAGCACTGGAGGAGTCAGAAAGTCAATCTGTATGGTCTGCACACTCTACTGCTAAGGGATGTAAAAAAGTAAGGGAGGAAAAGCTGTTTCGTGGATGTTTTGCAGCAGTGCAAACTATGACATTTTTAAGAGTCGTCACCTCCACTCAGTTTTTCTCCTGCAGATTACAAATCAAAAGAGGTTTTAAAAACATTGCATATGCAATAGGAAATAGGAAATGTACCTGAACCTTTAACACAATTCAAAGGATCTTGATGGATAAACTAATCAAACAGCACAAAGCACATAAGCCATATGGAATCCCAATCATGCATGGTGCCTACCTGATTACAGTAATGTTTGATGAGATTAAACACAAATCCTCGATCCATTAAAGAAAGAAGATCATACAAGAAAAATGCCAGACTGATATTAATTTTTTCTGCTTGTTCACTTTCCTTAGAAAAAGAAAAAAAAACAGTTATGATATATAAAACTTGCATAAAGGTGGAAGACTTTTTTGGAATCATGAAAAAATAGTGTAGGGGTCAGCTCCYAAACCATCTCAGGGAAAATATAGGGCAAGATTGTTTCAGTTCTCCAGTTCACATGATCTTGTTAAAATTGCACAGAATCACTTCTGTAAATTATTTCAACTGTTTCACAGCTTTCACAGAAAAATGTCATGAGATGAATGCACAGTTCATTTGTGCATACCTTTGGGCTGACAACAATGAAATGGAATTTGAGACCTGCTCTGAATTCCCTATTGACTGCAGTCCTGCATATGACTTTTTTTTTTTTTGTCCTACTGAACATCAGAGAATGCTGGTTTAGGTACCTAGAACATACAAAATATTAATAAATCTGTACTGGCTTTGCTGATGGAATGTCAAGTATTTTGTTTAGRAATTTTAAGTGTGAAACTGATAGCAACAAGATACTGGTAAGATAAATTTGTGGGGTTCACCATTCGGCACCTAAATTCTTGTAAGCTTGGAAATGGCCTGATTACCAGAGATACACAGCCTCAAGTAATAGTCACAAAGAACTTTGTGAACCCTCTAAAATGAGGCTACAGTTACTTCAAACACACAATTTAAATAATAAAATCTCAGTAGCTTATGTAGTTTACCAGGAGGCATTAGTGGAGATGCCTAAGAGRTCTGCACACATTTAATGCTCAGAACTGTCACAGGAGATGACTGAGAAAAATATTGCCTGTACTGGCACCCCTGACTAGTGAGAAAAGATGTGTAGCACCTCAGGGTGGCTGCAATTCACTTTTTCACTTTTCAAGCTTTTTGTTGCTGTTCAGGGATATATATATACACATATTCCCTACAGTCTGGAATTTGCACAGGAAAACAATTTTCTACTGTGAAGAAAAACTATTTTTTCACTACTTTATTGGGCAGGTAAGCTTATGCTACATATATCACTGTAGAAATCCAAGGCAATCTGACATGCTCAACCACGTATTGAAACATTGATTATCATTGCTTGGATTTAAAAATCAGACACACATTGCCTACTACAAATCAGACACACATTGCCTACTATGCTGTACACCAAACCAATGGTCCTAATTCCAAAAACACAGCAGAGGCATTTTCACACATAATCATGTTCTGTACACTCATTCTATCAAAATCAAATTGAATTAACAACCCATGAAAACCTGTATATTTCTTGTAAGGAAGCCATAAATACTAATGTCTTTGCAAAGCCTACAGTTCTGTGAAAGCATTTTCAACGCAACAGATTTKTATTCCACAATGTATTTAAAAAAAGTAGTCACTGATGCCCCAAGTAAACATTTATGTGGAAATTATTTCTCTGCATGTGGCTATCACAGAAGCACACCAATAGATTGAGCTTCAAGGTAAAGCTTCAAGAACAGTGTTTTGGTGGACAGTGACAATCYCTTCTGCCATTCTCTGCTGCCATTTTTCTGGTCTTGCCCTTTCCCAGTTTCTACTCCTCAACRTCACTTGGAGAACTGGATCAGGAAAGTGAGATTGTTGAGAAGTGACCTAGTAGGCATTCCAGCCTGCTCTGCCCTGCCCTGCAGCAGAACACTCTGCTGGGCTAGCACAGTGCATTTGGCAGCTSCGGGGCATGAAAACAATTTGGTTCAGCAACTGAACAAACAACACTCAATGCCTATCTGTGGCCTTAACTTTGTCTACTGGAACAGYCCAGAGTGGTATCAGTGATATAAGCTGACAGCAGCAATGTTAAAATAAAAATTATGATTTGTGAACCTTTCAACTTTATAATCTGTTGTACCTGTGCAATTTGTTAAAGGGAGAAACAATTTAATGTGACTTAGGGCTCATTTCTTGTATTTAATTTTTAATGGCCAGTGCCTCCTTAAAGAGATCACTTGTGGCTGATTTTTGCAACATCATGAAGAACACTGCCTTCCCATGGCATATCCCATTGCTACAGAGAAGTCAAATGAGGAATTAAACACAATGCAGTAAGACTGAGCATAATTGCAAAGGAAGATAAAAGGAAGAAGTCCTGCTAGGGGTGCAATCTGATGCGCCATCTAACCTGGCATAACACATCACTGCAACTGAAAACAGACGTTCAGTCTTTCCTGTAGATWGGAATGGGAATTCTCTTCTAGCACACTGTAGCCACAATGAGAAGCAGTCTGGGGAACTGAGCTGAACAAAACCAAACCACCAGCCAAGKGAGTGCAAGGCTGTGCTTTACCCGGCCACAACTCTCACATAAGGTCCATGCAACAATACTGGCCTAATTCTAGCAACAATTACCATGTTGAAATGAGAGCAAACTAGCTTGTGTAACACGAGTAGCAAGGATCCATGGTGCTTATTTCATACACTTACCTTTGGTAGTTTGACYACAAGTGTAGCAATCTCTGAAGTAATCACACTAACTATAGTGGTAATATCATCTTTGAAACGATCGGAGAACCGGCTTCTTCGTGGGTTATCTTGCTTCTCTATGTTGTGGACATACTGAGCCATACTCTTTATCTGCAATGAAGAAAAAACAATACTAAAAAATGCCCAACCTGGAGGTAAAATACTGCTTTAAATTTGTTTGTGAGATTAAGATTTCCTATTTCTTTYTTCTCTGAAAGTAATTACTCATCTTCTCAGAGTTGCTGTGATAAATCCTACCTGTAGTGGCAATGACAACAGACGGTCTAAGACAGACATCAATTCCTGCTCATATTCATGCAGTTGGCTACTCTCAGTACCTGAAATCAGAATCACCCTCCCCCAACCCCTCACATCTGCAGTTCTGAAATGCTGATGCTTGCAGCTTTTGCCCTTCATGATAAACAGACATGGAACGACACTTATGGAATTCTTATTTCTTGAACTGATATTGTGTTTCTTATATGCTGACAGTAAGAATCAGTATATTTTTTTTCCATTGACATGCATCACCTCAGGGCTCTGTACAACTGTGAGTTTGAGTTTTGCCACTGCTCCCATGTTGTTGACAAAATGAAAACAACAGGAACAGGTATTCACAGTGAAGGAAGAGCAGGATTGATGAGTGTCTCTCTGTTTTTTGCAAGCTATGGACTACTGCTCATRTACTTCATGCAGAATTTTGTTATCACTGCCATAGTGAGGAATAGGGGTTAATCTGAAGAATTCTTTAGATGTACTTCCATTATTTTAGACCTCTCCTTTACAAAATGGGGCTGAGTAATTGAAAAGGTCACCCAACTGAATGTGCCTCAAGAACCTACTACATCTTATCATTAACTAATTATAAAATACCACTGTCAAGTCTTACCAGGAGCTCGAAGAAGAACCAAGCATACTTGAAGACTGATTCTCTCACTATGCCTGTGCTGACCACCATCTGCAAGGCCAGTTCCTCATGAAAATGCTAGTTAATAAACACAAAATGTTGGAAAATTGCTTTTTAATCAACTCATTTTTAACATTCCCCATCTTCCCTGGGGTAAACTTCTCCATAAAGGAAGGTGAGCAGCTGGGTGGGGGTGTACAGGCATCTCTATAGGATGAGAAGGCAGATTTGACCAAAATTATATTTAAAGAATGTTGCTGGCAAACAGACTTTTAGACCCATTTTTCTATGGATCCAGAACTGTGATAACTGAACAAGGAAATGCCTTTGGACTATCCTCAGGTTTCTGTGACAGGTTTGTGTGACAGGCAGCAGTCATACTTCCCACTATCTGCTAAGTGTGTTTGTTTWGCATATCCATATTTTTCTGAGACAAGGTAGAAGTAAGATTGATTGTGTGGTGGGAGACCTTGTACAGACATTTGTAGTTGGAGACAATACTTTTTACAGTGAGATTTGAATGCAAGACACACAATCCCAATTATCTAAACTTTTAGGAAATTCAAATCTGGACTACAAAAAGCTTGGTTCTAAAAGYTACAAAAAGGGACAAAGAAAATAATTCTTTACAGAAAAAAAAAGGAGGCAAATATTTCTGAATGGAGTTCACCATAACATGTAAGGACATGTATCCAAGGGTAAATAGGAGTGGAAAACAATCAAGGCTCTAGGACTTTGAGAAACAGAGAAAAGGGAGGATCCAGACAGGCTGCTACTTGTCTAAATCTGTCCTGGAAAAAGAATCTGAAGCCTCTGGAGCAAAAGCAGAAAAGTTTGAGTAATGTTTACCCCATGATTCAATATTTCATCACAAACTCATCAAAATAATGGTATTTTGTTCTGTCATTTTTCTCTCCTCATTTAATAGTTAATTGCCAGCACTATCTCAGAATGTTCCACGTTCTGAAAGTACTTCCCTCATGCATAGCCGTAGCCTACCTTTTTATTGGACGGTCTTGTGCTTGCACAAAGACCTGACATGTCATTTGTTCCTTCAGCATAGTAAGACATGCGACTGGAGCTGTGATCCAGAGGCTGGAGGACACAAATGGAAGAAATACACAATAGTAAATTAATAAGTAACTTAATCTAATTAACATAGAAGAAATCACCCGCAGTGGAGGAGTTTATTTGTTTTTTTTGTTTCTTTAGGAATGCACAAACATTCACCTACACAACTCTTCTCTTTCCTTGTCCCCATCCCCCTTTCCAGGGGAGGCCGGAGCCCACCGGAGAGCAGCAGCAGCAGCAGCAGCGTCAGGGTGCAAGTGCCAGCACTGCCATCGCGTGCCCAATGGCAGCACTGCAGCTGGACTCCGGAGGATACGAGTCACCCCCTAAACCGTGTACATTTATCCTCTGGCTCTACGTCCGAAATTAATTAGACCCTTGAAGTATTCCTTCCATTGAGAGTAATGCCAATTTAAAAGGCAGTGAAACGGCAGTAACCAATTGTAAATTGCTACATTTATCAATGTGATGAAGCTGTAATATCAAACATTGTAATTCTGTCTTAATTTGGAAAAATGCCTTGAGATCTGATTTTGTCTCTTTTTCCCCCCCAGGACACAGTACATTAGAGTAAAAGTCATAAAGCAATTAAATTCAAATCTACATTATTAAAAATTGCTATGGATGAATACATATGCCCATATGAACAAATAAGTAAGTTGTCAAAGCCTGTGTATCTTACTAGTTCTGGTTTAAYTTGCTGAAGACAAGTATCTGTTGATTAACCAGAGAGACACATGGTCGTTCAACAGAGAAAAGACTTCAAAACATTTCTGAAAATAATCTACTAGAGTAGCAGTAGATTTCATACATAAAACTCATGGAAAAGGGAGGGGGGATACAGTTCAGAGCTCATCAGRCATGCTGCTGCAGAGCCCTGCCAGGGCTGCAGCTAAATGCAGCCCCTTGCATAGGGRAAGAAAATCCTGCTTTTGTCAGAGGTACAGCTTCCCAGCTCCATCTGAATGGCGAACTCTATATTTTGGGTTCCCCAGACAGTTGTGCACAACCATCCTCATAAAGCTCTGAGATGGGCTGGGATGTTGTAGATCAGAAAGTACCCAGTGCCAATCAGGGAAACAAAATCCTTTCTCTTGGATGTCATCAACATTTCTGTCCTGCAAGCCATTGGTGGTGTRTGTAGCTGTGGATGAGGGCACAGAGGAGGTTTGTAGTTCACTGTGTGGTTGAATGAAGATTTTGAAACATACGGGTACAAATTATGCATTGCAGTCAGCATAAAACCATGGGGCTGCAGTCATATAATTGGCTACTTTTTTTTTTTTTTTTTAAACAGGAAACTACGTAACATGAAACCAAAAAAAATAAAGGAAGAAAGGTGTGTGATGGCTGTGACTGACTCTGTGCAACTTGGACCAGACCAGGTCATCACATGTGAACAGAACCTAAATGCCTGGAATAACAGGAGAGTGAGGCACATTCAAAAAACCAAATGCCTCTGTGGAGTGTCTAAACTGCAAACAAGAGACAGAGTTCTTCCCTCTTGCTCTCCACCAGTAAGAGACACCAGAATTTCGCATGGGATTTAATGTGTATCTATAACAAATCAGGGATGTTGAACAGCAAATGCTTCTGGCAATACATACAGTGCATCTGCAAAGAGCAAAACCAACCCTCAAAGACAAAATCTACATTATTAGATTTTGGGCCATACCATTCTTCAGATATTTGACTTAGCTCTCTTACCTTGGATGACATGATGTTTTTGACCTCYTCATCAGTAGCAGCTTGTGTAACAGTGATGTCAGGATTGCTGCAGCTTATCACTCGGCTCTGCAGGAGTTTGCTTCCCACAGACACTGCAGAAGTGCGTCCAAAAGTGTGATAATAACGAGACTCTGTCGAAATGGTGCTGCTGCATCCACCTGCCACAGCGATATGTTTCAATTAAGACTAAAGGACATATGAGACAAACATGAGATTCAAGCCAATTTTGCTCACTGCTATTGTAACATCAGCATATTGAAATGCATAAAAAACTCACTACCAACTGCTTCATTAACAATCTACATAATCATTGAATGACAAGGTGCAGATATTATCCCAGTCAACAGCTCATGGGGYGATTGCACAAGCAATCACAAATAAAAGATTAATTGGGCTACCTGAGTAGCAGCACTGTTACAATAGTTCTTTCTTCCTTTCAGCTCTCTTTAATTTGCTGTAGATTAAGACAATATTCACAGGCCTAAACACAAAATAGTACCTTCAATACCATGTTTGTAGTATCCAAAGAAGCAGGGACCACTGCAATCAGGAATTTCACTAAATCATTATCTAGTTTTCAGTTTCACCACCGACATTATTTTTTCTGGGATAAACAATTTCTAAGTGTATGCAAACGCAGAGGTTTTAGCACATCCTAACACCATTCTAAATGTTCCTCGAGAGGGATCCAAGTTAATATTCAAAAGAGAAAAAGCCCTACATATCTACATATCTACAGCTCCCACAGCACAGCTGCTTGTGTAAGTCATTTAATATATACCAATAATCAAATTAATCTCATGGGCTTTAAGACAATGATTGCAGCAGAATACCAGAATGGTTGAGGTTGGAAGGGCCCTTTGAAGGCCATCTGCYCCAATCCCTCTGCTCAAGCAGGATCACCTTGAGTCAGCTGCCTGGGACTACATCCAGGTGGCTTCTACTGTCTCCAAGGTGAGAGACTCAGACAACTTGTCTGGCCAGCCTCTGCCAGTGCTCAGTCATGCTCTGAAGAAGTGTTTCCTCATGTTCATGGTGTTTCAGTGTGTGCCCACTGCCCCTGATTTTGTCACTGGGTGCCACTGGAAACAGCCAGGGTCTGTCTTTGCTCTCTCCCTTTAGCTCCTTGTGTATGTTGAAGATTCTTCTCGAGCCTTCTTTTTTTCCCAGCTCTCAGCCTTTCTTCACTGAAGAGCTGCTCCAGATCCTTTATCATCTTCTTTGCCCTTCGCTGGTCTCTGTGCAACATGTTCATGTCTCTCTTGTATTGGGGAGTTCAGAACTGGACATAACACTCCAGGTATGGCTGAGGAGAAGGATCACCTGTCTAAACCTGCTGGTCATACAGCATTTTATCATCTGATGACAACCTTAGTGAAATGGAGATATTAGGTGAGCTTGGCCCTATACCACTTGACAGTAGGTTACTTTGCATGGAAAGTAATTTACTGATGTACACGTCAGTAAAAAATTGTCATCTTAAGGCCATTTCAGCTTATGAAGGAGATTATTATAGAAACAGCTTCAGTTGAGGCAATCTCTCTTGCATTCATCTTCATGAAGCTACAACATTGCTTGCAGTTGAGGAGTCCTCTCACTTGAACCCTGCATCGTAAATAAATAATTGAGGGACGGAGATTGTGAGAGGCAAGTCCAGCTCTTCACAGCATTGAAATTCCTGACCTACCTCTCAGAAAAATGATGTAGTGCTTAAACAGAACAGCGTATTGCTTAAATGGTACGTATTCTGGATCTGAGAAGTTGTGTTTGCTATCTTACAGGTCAGTCCCTTAAGTCCYTCTCTCAGAAGGACATGCTGAACAACATGTATCAAGAAAAAAAGTACTTTTGTAATCCCTGCCCCAATAATACCTGGTTTGACCACTTCTCTTTGAGGATCTGGCAGACGAAATACATAGTACACGTAAGATGCCAGGAGGCAGTTCCTCCCATGCGGATCCTTGCTCAGCTCTTTGCTGTTATGGAGACTGTTCACTATTGAAACCACGGATTCAAAGGCAAGTTGTGAGAAGTTGGCTGTGAAACAAAGGTAGGAATTAGAGTCAGCACTGAAGAGTCTAATGTAATTAGGTGAGGGCATTCTTTGTATCAACAGCTAATCTTAAAAGGTTCAATTCAGTCCTTTACAAATTCAGAGTTCTAGACAGTAACTGCTATGCCTGCAGACCCTAAGTCTACATAGGCCAACAAACACTCTCCAGCAGACCCACTGACTTGCAAGTCAATCACTGCTGTTCTGTCACTTTGTGCTACATAAAAGCAGACTGTAACTGTTAATTATGATTTCTAGCAGCCTTCACACATTTCCTATAAATTATCCTCTTTCAGAATACTAACTCATTACTCTCCAGCTGACAGACAAATACAAGCTAGCAGACTTTTGCACAAGTATTGCAGTGGATGACAAGTGTTGATTATCTAAATGAGATAGGAAATGAACTACACCATTTTTTTTCAAACAAAGCTGAACCACAGCCCACTTTCTGACTTGTATTTGCAGATAAGTAAATTACTACAGTTTAATGTACTTCTCAACCGGAGAGCAAGATTCTTACATGTACGTGGAAAGGACAGAAGGCAGGAACTCAAGTTAAACCTGATTAAATCATTAAACTCAGTCCTGAAAAGCACAACTCTTTCTGATGTGGACTRCCCTTCATACTAAATCTGAGCCTGGATAATTAGCAATCATTTTCCTCCCATTTCTAGGTTSCTTGAAAAACCTCTTGAAGGCCATGAACTAGTAAATACCTGTCTGTCCAGCTATAACCGTAGGCTGTACAGCCAGCTGGAAAAGTTTGTCTAGTACCAAATGCAAAAATAAGACAAGAGGCTCAAGGCGTGAAGAATTCAAACAGATAATGCTGAGTTTCAATTCATGYTCTGGTGAAAACTCCGTAATCTTCTGATCCATCAGTCGAACAGGGAATGTCACTTGGCTTTCCAGAGAATGGCACAAAGTGAAGAACTTCTCCAGGTGGTTATCCTGCAAATACAATGCACTCACAGTTAAAAAAATCSATACAGTTCAGGCTACTGCTAGCTAAGCAAAGCCTGATGGGATGAAAGAAGAGATTTCACCCTTCTGGCCTTCAGTAGTGGCTGCTCTGAGTGATCAACTTATAAAGAAGTTACAGTGTTTTGCTTGCTCCTATTTATCTGGTTCAAATTCAGTCTGTGGTTAGATCAGCACAGAGGCAGAACTATCCGCACTAAACTAACTGCTTCATTTAATGAAAAGACAGTTCCTTCTCTCCGATAAAACTCTGTCACATCTTGGCTCTACAGTCCCTCTGCCACTCACACCTGAGTTCCAGCTACATACAATTCATGCACCCTATGTGCATGTGTACTTGTATTTAAAAAGCATTCGGCAAAGGAGTGATGGACCTGCTTCAGACAGGGCCTTCAGCTGTTAGGACATATTTACMAGGATTATCTAGAATGGGATTAGAGTTAAGAGACACTGAAAAGCAGCAGACACAAAACAAAGCAGATCTGCCTCAAACTAGTATCTCAGTAAGATGGGCAAAGATCCAATTTTCTATCTCTTTTAAATGACCAGAATCGTTAAGTTCTCACCCAGCAGTAAGCTTCTGTCCCCAGAGAACTGGTATTGAGAAGTATGCCTAACACATACCGGCAGTGTATACCTGTCCATGGGAGTGAGGAGGTGCTGTCTGTGGAGATGTGGACATATTGCCTGAAGCAGCCTTGAAGAATAGAAGATGCAGGCTACAGAAACTGGCACTGTGCCCTGTGAGTGTCTTTCAATCACCAGACTCCTGCTGAGCTGAGAGGAYACCAGGCTCCCTATTGCTCTATGTGACTTGCTGCTAAGAGCGCTCATTTATTCACTTCTACCAAAAGATTTAATTTTACCACAGGATTTAATTCACTGAGGATATCAGGTTAYTTCCACAACTCCTATTTTTTTTTAACCTGTGTGAGATTAAACATCTCAATTTCATAAGCCTGCTAAATTGCCTGGACATCTGAATTTTCTTTGAAAYGAAACTACAACTGTGCGATTCTTCTGACGCATTACCTGGGTGTGAACAGATGACATGGCTTGAACTTCAACAACGAAAACGCCCTTATGTCCTTCAACCCACTTTATAGGTGGTGTCTGAGCTGGAATTTTCTGTGATGGAAAAAAAAGAATGGGAATCATCTTCCTTTTATTGATCAAACAGAAAGTTTGTTTACATGAGCGTCTATAGAGTATTCCCACTATTCAGTTCATTTTAGATACCCAAATTMAGTGCCATACATCTCCTTGTTCTTGTAGACATTTGAACAGAAGCTGCTGCATTGAACAGGGAAATTTAGAGAATTTCAGCTGATGTCTAGTACAGATCACGTGAATACCTTATCATGGGATATTTTCAATGCTAAAATTTTCTGGCCAAGGGAATCCCAAAAGCACTCCATCGTGATATGGTGCAGTTCAAACCCTCTGGACAAGTGTCCTACATGCCGTATTTACTGAGAGGACACAGTTTTCTGCTCCAGTAACACCACCTGATTCCATTTCCCCTCTGCCTCCCACAAAGCCACAAAACAAAAGAACAAATTATCCTATGGAAGAAATTGAGTTACTGACTTGACACTCTCCAAACAAATGTATCCCTGATTAGACAATTTACAAGCATTTTCTTGAATAATTAACTTTAAGAAAAATATAACGATATAAAATAATAACACCAGTGACAATAACAACAACAACAACAACATTTTTCTCCAGATCTTTCCCCTTCTAAAAAAAAAAAAAGGAGGCACTGCCTACCAGCAGACAGCAATGTTAATTTGTAAAATGCTTATGTTGCTCTCCTACATTAGGAAAATATTATCTTTTAATAATTTTGTTAGTTACCTCAGGAGAGTGAATGGAATAGTGTAAAGGCAGTTTATCCAATGCAACAGGAAGACTATAATGTCCAGTTTGAAGACGATCACTTAAAAGAATTGGCAGCCACTGGAACAAATGAAGAGAAAACACAGCAATATTCAAGATGATATATGATTAGAGCTATTTATCTAATTTGTTAGATACAGTCAACAGAACAACAAATGAGATATTGACCCAAACATCTCTGCTCTAAGCCATTCAACAGTAATTTCTTTGCATTTTAAATTCAAAGATAGTTGATAGCTACTGTAGAAAAATGTACAAGACTGCTTTACATCTCTTTTGAAGAAAACAAACACAGAGCTTCTCATGTGTGACATATATTTTTCTAATAAATCCTATCAAAAGCATTTAATGGAGTCCATGTTTCTTTTTAAAAAGTGATGTATCTTGGATACACTGATCTTTGGTATTGAAGCAAATCTACAGTTAAAGTTTTGCTGGGATAAATTGAACCTCTTCCTTGTGRTGACCACACCAGACTGCGTTAATATTTGGACACATTTAATTTTTTGTTCAAGTCTGAAAGAGGCTGTGCATTTGGATATCACAGAGCAGAAGCATTTTGTATTCAGGTRAACAGTATATTGAAAATTTTCTTATTCTTGAAAATAAGTCCTCACCTATRTCAAGTCTTGGTCCTGAACTAACTTATTTCTTAACAATCCCACTGRCATGGGTGGGACTATAACTGTCCATAAAAGAAAGACAATTTGAAAGGATGCTCAGTACTGGGATTAAAAAAAGATCCAAAGCAAACAAACATGCAAACAAGAAAACAAACAAAAATACGCAAATACAACCCCTCCCCAAACTTCATAGCAAGAACRCATGGAAAGCACTTGTCTAGTTCCCCAGCTCAATTGCTGACCACAGCTCTAGGCCATTTTCAAATCTGAAGMATTATCATCTTCAATGCTTTGCTTTTACATCAAAATATCTCCAGTTAAAAATACTGATTGATTAAAAAAAGGTCAGCGAAACTATGTTACAACATGTATTTCTCAACCTAAAACATGAAGATAAAGAATGCAAGAGAATTACATATATAGCTGTCAGGTTCCTTCTGTTTTTTTAATTTTTATGTGGATAAAAGACAATTTAGAACAGAAATGAAGAGCCATGTAAAACCTAATTGAAAATATTACATTAGCTGTTGCCTCATGTGTGAACATGGTAACAATGCTAATTGTAATTGCATATGTTTTAGGAGGTTTTTTTTTTGCAATAAATTAAATCTAATAGAATGCAATTATGTGCTATTGAGCATTGCTGTTCCAAATGTTTAGGTGCATGTTTCAGTTGAATCAGGTGAATTAATTAAGTTCAAAGACAATTAGCACTGTAAAATTATAGCATGAGGATGTAATGTATCTCAGGTTGCACGCAATTTCTGTGAATTCACACTAAGACCTTCCTTATTGTTTTGATGTATTGCCATAACCAGAATGGGAACAAATGACAAAATTCTTGACAAGCAAGAAATCTGTTGGCATAGGAYACACAGACACAYAGACACACACATACACACACTGYCTTACGTATCCCATGGAACTTACTGAATATCCTAGGAGGGTTTCCACAGATGCTCCTTGCTTTGGTTGGCAGCTGATGTGATAGAATGTGAACAATAGATGGTGTTTCTCTGTGAGTTTTGCTGGCAGCTTAATTTTCACTTCTTCATAAAAGTCWGGGGATCTGTTTAAAAAAAATGCCGAGCATGTTCTCAATGTAAGTAGGAGACTGAGCAAGAGGCAAATTTGCCACTAGAATTTATATTAAAAAAAAAGCTATATAAATCCTGAAAACAGACCTGAATTAAACAAAGTATACATATACATACACATATATGGAGTTATATTTATTAACAATCTACGGTTCTGAATCAGATAAAAAGAGACAGTAACAGCAGGACAGTTTCAGCCTCCACCTATCTCTATATTTTAAAAACCATTCCATCCTAATTTTGGACTCTAGGATAACTATTGTGCAAATCCCAAAACCAAATTCTCATTCAAGAGAATGAGAATGTCCCTTCAGCTCTTTTGGATCTGTGAATTCATTGAAGTGAATGATGTCAAAAGTTGTGCTGCTTCCTGTTCCTGCCCCTTAATCCTCATAGTAAGAATATTCTCAACTACATAAAAGCTTCAAACAAGAAAAAGCAATGGTTGCTCATGCAGCCATCATTTATGCAAATGTATCTAGCAATCCAAATTAGATATGATAAACTGCAAAAATTATAAATGTTTAAAATGGCATTCTTTGATGAACTATGTAGCATAACAATAATGCAAAAAGATCATAATTACTTCTGAAGTAATTTGAATAGTAACAACACTTACTTATTATGATATGTGATAGCTGTGTAAACYTCTTGGACAAATTCTGGACCTGAAGATTTCCCAAAAATTACCTAAATTAAGAAGAAACAGCAATCAGGACTACAGCATTTATTTGTCATCATCATGCATAAATTTTAGGACAGTATGTGAAGACTTACAGTGACTCCTCAATTTCATCTCAGCTCATTGGTAATAAATGTCCTATTACCAAGCACCTTCCCCACACTCCATTCAGYGTCACATAACAGGAAAATGGAGCAGAGTTATTTCTAGATTCACTGACTACCTCACATCACATTCTTTAGTCATGAACTAAAAACCAAGGAAWCACAGGAAAAAAGTTATAGTAAGCCATTTAGATATTGTCACACTGTTTTTATCTTMGTGCTAAAAAGTCAAATGGAAAGGATTTTCAGAAGTTTTTGTTTTTCAGCTGTAGCCTGCTCAATCACCGTGAGACACATCTCACCTTACCTTAGTGGTCCAAAGTCCCTTTTACAACCAATAAAGAGGCAATTCTGGTGCTAGATTTGCTGTCCTAAGAAACTGTGGTAAGGTTTTAAAATAAAAAAAAAWTTAACAGGAGCCCTGGGAGATGAGCTTAGACAAGAATTTCTGCACAGTGCAAGTCTTTATATATAGAGAGAGAGGAAGGTCACTTCCAGTGGAGAGGAAAGCCAAATATACTGTGTGTCCTAAGCATTTGTCAAAACTAATTGCATCACGGGCAGAGTTTAAGGGAATCAACAATGCAGTGTTGTGTAAAAGAAGGTGCTACATTCAATGGCCCAGCTTCCAGAGGCTTCTGGAAGAAATGTGGCTTGCAATACCTTGCTGATCCTCTGATTTCATTTCCACAGGCTATGTGGAGTAAGGCTGTGAAGTATGTACTGTACAATGGCAGCACACTGATAAAGGCTGGTTGAGTGATAGCCTTGGTTCAACAGATGGTTGGACTAAAGTTTACTCAAAGTGATATTTCCACTCACTTTTTTTCCTTCTCTAAAAAATAAAATAAAAAAAGCAAAATTATTTTTATCTCAATGTCATTCTCAAATAGCCAATAACACTGTCTGAAAACATCCAAAAAAATTAGGCTGAAGCAGACATCTTGGTTAGTCCACTCAAACTGAATATCTGAAGCTTGTTAAAGTTGAATAAAGGAGTTTACAGTGAGAGATGTTGAATAACCTGAACACAGATGGGACTGACTGCTCTGCTAGTAATGTACATGTATGCCCTAACACATGGTGCACTTCAAACATGGAAAATTCTACCTACACTGCATGATTGTGCATCCATTCATGTTCATGCAATGAACATGCCAAATTTTATTTTCCAGCACAGCACCTGAGCATTTGTGTAAAYACAGCACTTGCAGAGCAGTTACCCTGGAAAACAGACTACATAATTCTTAAAAGTCTCTGAAGGCCCTAGAAATTCCAACATGATATTGATTAATATTATGCCATTCTTCCAAAAATAGGGTAGGAWGATTTAGATAAGATATAAGAGGTAATATGCCTCTGGTTAGACTAGAATGACAAGTCTTTCTTGCTGCGAGTAAGGAGYACAGCCCTGCTTTAGGATGAGAAAGAAAGCTTCACGAGCTCTCTGATGTTACGCTTCCTAAGGCCCCACTAGAAGCTGTGGTGATGGGAAGTAAAAAATTATTTATCTCTTCAGAGGTTTCTCAGGAACAAAAGTCTGCTAAGAAATCTCAGCATTTATTACCGGCATTGCACAGGAYGGGTCTTCGCCACACATAAACTGGATCTTGATGGTAATGTTCCTTGCAGAAGCCACTCGGTTAGCAAAATTCAGCCTCTGAGGGTAAACATAGAGGAGATTTCTGGAAGAAAGATAAGGAAGAATAAAACGGGTAAATGACATGCAGTCCTGTTTGAAAATTAAGTGCACAAATTAGCATCTTGCTGACTCCTCTCCCTGTCCTTCAGTTACATCTACATTGTAGAAGATTTGTCAGAACTCAATTTCAAAAGTTCACACAGAAAAGGTAATTTCTTGTTGTGACACATAAAAAAATCCTATGTTTAAGATTTCACCCACACTAAGCTATGTCTTGTTAAAAACAAACTATTATCTTCGCTTCATCCAAAGAAAAGCAGGAATCCCTAGAGAAAGCAGCCCCTTTCTCAGGTGTGAATAATCAGATTTTGGAAGGGGGAAGGGACTACTCAGAGGTGATAAAACCAAAGAAGCCAACAACTTTAGTTCATATATTTGTAGCTTATAGCAAATAAAAAGGCATATACTTTAGGTTAAAAAAATAAAAAAGCAGTATCAATGAAACTAAGAAAATACAAATAAGAAAATCTGAAACCGTAATTCAATAAGCTRTGTTTTATTAATAATGAATATGAATAATGCTCTGAAATACAGCATACTTTATTGTTTACTAGCTTCTGTACATGTGCATATCCCTAAACTTAAAAAGCACCTTTTATTTCTGTGGGAAACTTGACAGCATAGATGGTCTTCTGATGCACAGCTCTAATAGTAGATTCAAAATATTAATAGAAAGRTTTTTCTCTGATGAAGTCTATAGCAAAACCATAGATTTCAGCTAGGTCTGGATTATACACACATTCTGGAATCATGTCTGTTTAGTGTCTTGTTTTCCCAGTCTGCTACAAGATTTTCATCGCTTTCCCTTTGAGTGCAAGGAATAAGACTAATTCTGGTAGAAAAAATATGCTGCCTTTCAGGGAGAAATAAGGACTATTCACAGACTTTCATGCTTTCTTTTTGTCTGTAGCAGTTAGAAGCTGCACACAGAATTGACTGTCTTGATCACAGATATCTYCTCAGTACCACTGTCAGCTGACAAAGTCAAGCAGCCTTGGAGAACATTGTTATTAAGCTGGACAGTCCCTTTTCCATTTATTCAATCCTAAGACCTGGAAAACTATGTTTTTTTTCTCCTGATTGCCATGTGTCACAACATGACAGAACTCTTCAATGACAGTTCAAGCTACTTTTTTAAACAAATATGCACTACATGGGACTTTGCGTGCCTTGCAAAAAACCTAGCATGTAACTTGTCTTTCCCTTCATTCAGAATGATATTTCTGCCTCTCACACTAATGGACTCCCTCCCTTACTATCCTAAGTGCAATTTTTGCTCTGCCAAATTCTCTCCCAGATGATGTTAAGGAAAGCTAAGTGAAATAGAGAAATATATCAGTAACGTCTACTGAATTATACCTGGGGGACTGACATATTAAATGAAGGATATTGTCAATACTACATCTGCCAGAAGTGAAAAAATACATGTAGGGAAGGCTGAATAATACAGTCATTGCTTCATTAATCTGCAGCCTAGGACAAGAKGTCACAAATCTATATAATGGACCTGAGCACTGGATTTTATTTTTACGTGTGACTTGAGAAGAAAGATATGTAAAAACACAGAGAGCCCTCTGCTGACTATGCAACCAAGGAAGCATTATTCCAGCAAGTACTGCACTGAAAAGCTAAAGCTTGTGCCATTTATGCTCAAGCACTTTTACGAATCTTGCTCACATGTGTACTAAAACCATCAYCACTGAGGAAGAACAGAGGCAAATGCTGAGTCTGGGTATGCTGCTGAGATGAAAGTGATGGCTGACATCTGAAGTAGGAAGGTGAGAAGATGATTAAAAGAYCATCTGTTCTATCACACAGGCATGAATTGTAGACGCATTGCTGACCACTGCGTAAGTGCTACCACAGGCACTCCATCCATAGGCTCCAAAAGCCTGAGAGGATGCAAAGACAAGGAGAATTTCCACATGGCAGTTAGTAGGGGTATTGGGACAGCAAATACTGCTCTTTAAACAACAGGACACCTAGGCTCCCCATAAGGATGTCATGGGCTGCAGGAGGCATTGCATCTCTCCCAAGATTCTGCACTGAGCAGAAATATTACAGCAACTGTAAATATGTCACAGCAAATACTTTTGGTCAATGTGATTAGATTTCTGCCCTCACTCTCCCTGCAGAGAGTGCAGCATTCTGGTTCCAGATAGTCAAATGTGCTTAAAAAGCAAAAGAACTATTCAGGGGACAGTACGGCAGAATACCCAATGTCACTGAGAATACAGTCCCAAAGRCCAGCAGAGTCCTGAGTGAGGCACAGATCCAGACAGCTTCTGTAGGGTGGAGAGCATCACCCAGCAGAGTGATAATAAGATGAGAGACTATTTCAGAGTCAGCTACCTGCTGGGAAAGCTAAGGACCCACCTAGTCTAGCACAGGACATCATGAGGCAATTCTCATGCAAATTTGCTGACCTTCCTACACTTTCATGCAGCTTAGCAGTGATTTAATCACTTCCCATAGGCAAAGCAACACAGACCTATCCTCTGCCAAAATAAAATCTATTCTGAGTTTCAAGTCTGTGACCATTATTATTTAATTTTTGTAAATATTGCTTGCACATATGTACACATAAAAGAATCCTTCTCCTTGCTAGATTACACCTCGTGTGAGGTATCAACAAGTGCATCTCCAACTTCTTATGAATATTAGGTGTCTTTATTGGTGGCTGTGACAGGAATTCCATACACAGTAAAACTCAACCGATGTGCAAATAGTCCCTACTGATAAAAACGAAAAATGTAATGCAGGTGAGCAGTGATGGATGAGTCAACATTTACATTTAGAACTTACAGTGCTAGAAACAAAAGATTATATACCCATTAGTTATAATCTTCAATTTTTGTTCATTCTTTCTCAATTTTGGTGGGGAGTCTTCAGGAAAAAAAATGGTTAAAAATTAAAATGCACATCACAAATACTTAACCTAACATGGAAACTTGTTCTAGTCGTCCAATGACTAAGAAAATAGCACAGTGACAGAATTCGGGAGGATGTATATGCGTCATATATTCCATATCTTAAGGTGGATAATTGGGAGAACACTTTGAATGATTTTTCTCATGTTGTTAAAATTTTAAATCATGTGGAAAGTTGATGGACAGATCCCAAACTAAACCAAACGGCCCACAGAAGACTCAGATGCAACAGACATGCTCTCTCTGGGTTCCATGGGCAGAGAGGCTGAGAGCAGTACATAACGCAGTGACAGCAATTACACTGCTGAGTGTAATTGGAGTGTAATAGGAGTGAGAGATCATTATCCAGCAATAATCTTTCATCACCCCAAACTAGTGAAGGATGGGGTAAAATGATTACCACCAAAGCAGAAGACCTCCTACTTACCTCCTGCAGACTACAGCAAGTCTGAGAACGTCATTAATGGTTTGCAATTAAATGAAACGAAGTGGCATTTTTTCCTCCAAAAATCCTCTAAGTGCCAGGTGCTGCCTCTGTCAYAGACAGGACTTCCTGTGCCTGGTTAAGCTGAGTTACTGCTGAAATGATGKGACAAATCCCTCTTCCTCAGCACCAACATTTCATAGTGGCAGTAAACAGCATCATTTTCATTTATATTTAATGAGAAAATAAAATGACAAACAAACTTTAAATTATATGATTTTTCCTATTAAAAATAGATGGGTATGAAAGAAATAAATYGTGGAGTGTTTTGACATTTTCAGGGAAATATTTTTATTAAAGAAATGTAAGTACACAACAAAAAGAAGTGCTCAATTTCACAGTGCACAAAGAAAGTGGGCTGGCTGATCTCTTTGACATAAATCAGAAATACCATCATTTAAAATAATGGCAGTACACCAGTAAAAAAAAAAAGCTTGCAAGACCCAAGTTCAAAGACTATAACAGAAAGCTCCACTTCTCCTATCACAAAGGAAAAAGCTAATATAAAAAAAAAAAAAAAAAAAAAAAAAAAAAAAAAAAAAAAAAAAAAAAAAAAAAAAAAAAAAAAGAAGAAGAAGAAGAAGACTTCTTCCCTCTTTCCCTCTGAAATACCTTTGACAACCTCCCACCCGCAATGTCTGCATATACAGCACTGGTGAAAAAAAATGGTTTGCAGACTTATAATCAAAACTTAGGAAACATCAAACCACCTCTAAAGCCATGATGCACATCTATGACTAAATGCTATCAAATTCTTTAAATAAGATAGGATGATTCTACTTTTCACATTAGAGAAAAGGAAATAAAGTAACATGAAACACTTCCTATTTGGCTCTATCCAAATTCACAGTTACTCCTCATGGGCTAGTTTAATCTAGACTCAAAATAGTATYCATCACATGGAAAACTAAGCAATCAGAATTGCAGTTAAATTAAGCAAAGGGTCATAAGGATCCATGGAGGGRCCTGGCCAGGCTGGATCATGGGTCAAGGCCAAGGGTGTGAGGTTCAACAAGGGCCAGGGCCGGGTCCTGCCCTGGGGTCACAACAACCCCAGGCAGTGCCACAGGCTGGGGCAGAGTGGCTGGAAAGCTGCCCACAGGAAAAGGACCTGGGGGTGCTGGTGACAGCGGCTGAACATGAGCCAGGGTGTGYCCAGGTGGCCAAGAAGGCCAATGGCATCCTGGCCTGGATCAGCAATGGTGTGGCCAGCAGGGCCAGGGCAGGGATTGTCCCCCTGTACTGGGCACTGGTGAGGCCACACCTCAAATCCTGTGCCCAGCTGTGGGCCCCTCACTCCAGGAAGGACACTGAGATACTGGAGAGTGTCCAGAAAAGGGCAACAGAGCTGGGGAAGGGTCTGGAGCACAAGTCCTGTGAGGAGTGTCTGAGGGAGCTGGGGTTGTTCAGCCTGGAGAGAAGAGGCTCGGCAGGACTGAAGACTCCCCACAACTGCCTGACAGGAGGGTGTAGCCAGATGAGGATTTGCCTCTTCTCCCAGGTAACAAGTGACAACACAAGAGAAAATGGTCCCATGTTGTTCCACGGAAGGTTTAAATTGGATATCAGGAAACATTTCTTCACCAAGAGGGCTGTCAAGCATTGTCAGGCTTTCCAGGGAAGTCATATGCAGATGTGCTACTTAAGGACCATGGTTAAGTGGTGGCCTTGGCTGTGCCAAGCTTATAAGAAGACTTGATGTTCATTGGCCTACATCACCTAACTATGTTTTTTCTTATCAAACAGAGCACTGGCATGATTGTGATACAAAACCATCTGGGATGTGTGCAATTAGGTGATTCCGGTTTGCAGGGAAAGGTGTCTCCAGTCGCACTGCGCAAACACAAGTGTTATTCCTGGTCCCACCAAGATCCAGACTTTGCTCTTTCACAACGTTTACAAAACTTCCTCATCTGACTTATTTGGGAATTATTGCCAGAGTTCACTAACACTTTCAGTTATCAACTCCACTTTCTCAGTCCAACAATGTTTATTGTCACAAGGTGGTCAAAATACAACCCAGCATTACTGCATTTTTAAAATTTCTAACTAATTGTCTTTAGAATGTTATTTGGATATTACCTGACTGAATTCCCATTTTACAGCCTAACACTACTTATGGCATGCCAGCAGTGAAATTACCAGCAATTCACTAATAAAGGTAAAGATTAATGAAGGCAACTAYTCTTTATAGATGTTCTCTTCATTATTACAAGTTAGGCTGGACAGATCCTACTTTGTTTTGTTGCCATGACTTTTACTTAGGGTGAAAATCAAAACAACAGTCCTAAGAGTATGAAAAAGTTAAGCATGGTGGGCGTGAACTATTGCTGAAAGAGTGTGACTGTTGAGTGATAACAAGCATTTCCTCTAATGTGGGTGTATGTATTCAATACAGACACCTTGGCAACAGAAGGATGGTGTGGAGACACCCAAACTTGCTTTAGAAGAAGCGCAAATTTATTTTCGGCATGGTTGCTTTGATATCGTTATGTCTGCCTGCAGTGAGAACTGGTGAAAACTAAAGAGAGAACATGCTGTGCACACTCAACTGCTGTTCCAGCTCAGCAGCACAGCAGCTGCTAATGGCTTTTTGTCAAAAGCAGACTTTGAGACACTGTGAGGCTGCACAYTGGAATTCACACTTAATGGGGTCAGACAATGAGCAGGAAGTTAAAATTCTGATTTTTTCATTCAACTAAAAAATGGTATCTTCGCTCACGTTAATTTATATTTCCACTTTCAACTCTATAAAAACTACTTTCCCTATAGAAATGTCTGCATTAGAATTCTACCACCATCCAATTCTATCTTTGATAGACAGAGAAGACAGAACTATCATAACTCTCTGCATTTTAGTGTACTGGTGCTGTAAGCTGCCTTCAGGAGTTTGAATACCACTGAATTGTGGCAGAGCCCAGGAATAACTCCTCCAAAACTTCTAATGAGGATATAACCAAACTGGCTTACTTATTTCTCTCATGACACCACACTGCAAGTTGTTTTTGTAAGATTTGCCACTTTCCCTTTTTGCTTTCCTTAAAAGCTGAGACCCAAATCCAGGTGTCACCAACAATCAAATAGATCTCCAGTTTYTCCTGAAGATTTCCATGAAGGATCACCTCCCTGGAACAAATTAGTTTGCCACTGTACCATGCTGAGTTGTACTGAACTGTAAGTCATGCCCTTCCCTTCTCCCCTCCTGGACTGGGTCAGGTGAGAGGGTGGGAGAGCTGGCTCTTTGCTAATCTCCACTGCAAGAAATGAATAAGCTTTGCATCCCTTTATTCAGCTCCTTAATTCTTATTGTAGTCACATTTTTGCCACTAATACAATACAGCTGGCTACTCTTTTAGGGATCRGAACCTTCCCTTAGAATAGTGTCACCTGCCATTATTGTTTGAAGAGCTATGCATTGCTCCTGTGTCTTGACAAACACAATAGTGTTTGTCACTATTTCTATTGTCTGTCACTATTTCTGTGTCTGTAATACTGTGATATGCCCCATCAGAATTACTGTTGGCTGTTACTCTAACTCCGCTCACTAGCAATGAAATACTGCACAGACATCTTAAAAACACATTCTTCTGATGCTAATTTCTTAGGGGACACTCAGGTGTCCCAGTCTACTAAGAAATAAACGATGGGAATTGCTCAATTRCATGCTACTGAACACTGTTCACTGATGGCCTTGACACAACCAGAAGAGAACAGATTTAAAGAAATTAAATTACATAGCCTAAAGGATGTAGTTGAGTAGGTAATGAGTAGAGTGCTCACTCATAGCTAAAATGCTCACAGAGCAACACGCGATTTTCTCAGATACTTAGATGACTCAAAGTAACAATAGAAACCACTGAGCACAAACATTTACCAGAAGTGTTAAAAATTATAATAAAATCTAGTGGAAAAAAAATCCCAAAACGAACACAGAGGAGGAAGGATAGACAGACAGAGAGATAGATAGATAGATAGATAGATAGATAGATAGATAGATAGATAGATAGATAGATAGATAGATAGATAGATAGATAGATAGATGACAAGTCAATGAAAGTAAAGGAGTTTTTTTTATGTTATAGAAATTTTTTCAAAGACAATACAATTAGATTAGTAAACACATTAAGAATATCCTGCAGGTGTTTAATCTTTTAATGGCTAGGAAGGTTAAAATATCAGCCCAGCACACTGACTTAAGACTTTTCAAAAAAAAWTTTTTAGTTTCTCTTTCTGAAAAAAAAGTCTGTATCCCATGTTTTTAAGAAATGTTAGAAGTACATGTTATTTCTTACCTATAAATGGTGTGGGGAACATACACTTCTCTGACTGGGAATTCCAAAATTTCCTTGTGAGGACGACTACGATTTTCTGGAAACGGTTTCACTGGGAGTAGCTCTGGTGTTAGACAGCAACCAAGATTTTCTGGAGCTGGGGAAATCTCCAGTTTAAGTGTTCCTTTAAAATGAAATCACAAAATCTTAGTAAAAATATAAAAAATAATCTGTGTATAATAAAAGAAAAATTAAAATAATATGCAAGATTACATAGCAACAGCACAGAAAAATGAACTGTATCTTGGGCTGCATGAGAAGGAAAGCATAGGTGCAGAAAGGTGCAGAGGAAGTAGCCTACACACATCCCCTCACATCAGGGCAACACATATGTCTTTATGTCTATCCTGTACTATTTCAAAGAAAATAAAGAAAGAGGAAATATTGTATGCTAGCTGATGTCCTAGCGTCTTTCACACACAAGTAACATTTTTCTGAGAGACAAACAAAAGGGGTGCTGACTAATATAGTTCTCCCTTACTCCCCCTCTCCCTCAGATTCTGCTCTGATTAATCTCTGCCAAAGTAGACACCACCCACCAGAAAAGTTAGGTGGTGAGCAGTTAAACAGTTCAGACTGATAACATTTACCCCAGCATAAACAGACTTTCAATTGAAATTCTCTGCTGCAGTAAGTGAAAACCATTTATGAAACTCAGAAATGTAATTTCTGGCAGTCAGCTAGAAGGGAAAAACAGCTTTGCCTTTAGTTCATATATTTTAAGATTCCTCCACAACACAGAAGAGGTCAAACTTAAGTAATTTTCTTAAAAATTAAGATGGTCAGGTGTTGACAGTAGCTAAACACTGCCTGTACATCTCGACTTTGCTAAGTAACACTGACCCTAATACCAAGCTAAGGTGAAATAATGGTTCAAATATGAATCATTTCAAAGCATTGTAGGGAAATAACAAGGATCCTAGAAATTTGCTTTAAAGCATTGTCTTTAAACAGTTTGAATAATAGCCGAAGATATCCAGTAGATACAGTGTAAAGTAGTGAGAAAAGCAAATTATTTAAAAATATCAAGCTAAATCTGAATCTTCACAGTCATTCATGCAGAAAAAGGAAAATTTAAAAGCATCAGTGTTCAGGTAGACACTAGGCACCTAGGAAGTTCCACAATGGCACATATTATAGGTTTTAAACTCAAGTCAAGTATATTTTGGAGCTGGAATTTACAGGACAGTTTAGGGGAGAAAAACACATGTAATACCTTCCATCCAAAATTAATTTRTACCTGGTAAAGTCTTAATTCTTCTTTGTAAGGAAGATGATCTTTTGAAATCAGCTAAAAATTTAAACAGATCTTCATCACTGAGCCTGTCCCCTTCCTACCAAGAGAAAGACAATAATCAGTACCTTTACAACAATACTCTAAAACATTGAGAAAATGTTTGTTAGTGAACCATGCCTTTGAGGCATCTAAAGCAAGTTGTCAATATTTACTTGACTGCTATTATCCTCTGTCCCCACACAAACATCACTGGTAGCTTTTCCTGATGCAGTTCACACTATACAGATGAAAAATGTCTCAGGAAATCCGAACTTAAGAGAATCCAGTACCTGTTTAAAGAAGGTGCCAAAGGTCAGAGAACTTGTTTTGAAGTTTGATGCTGGAGAGCTGTCCTCTGAGCTGAAACTTCTCTCAGAAAGCCTTCTGGTCTGCAGCAATGTTGCCCTCTTGTCACTAGCGGATCCTTTCCCTTGAAAGGGAAATTGAATTAATTATCATCTTGTTTTTRGCTTTTTGCTGCAGTACCAAGATTCTTAGAATACACTAGAAAACCACAGCAACATCTCACTAACATCAGAGAATAGAGTACCTAAAACATTCCACTTCTTTTATTTCAGACTACATGCAATGGTGGAATACCAGGACCCCCCTGTTAAAGTGGCWTTATTTCTGCTGCAGAGAAAAAGTTCATTTAGATTTTTAATTCCTGGGTTACAAAGCACATTGTCAATTGAACAATGGTCTGGTCTACCAAATGGAARTGTTTGCTATTTTAATTTCTCAGTGTTGCTAACCAATTCCATGAGGCAAGGGGAGTTTTACTTCTACAAAGCCAGTGTTCAATGAAAATTGGGCCTAARCCATGAAAGAATATTTAGCAGACCTAAAAATAAATATGCAGAGATGACATGATGAGCACAATTATTTTGTAAGTGTCTGTAGGACTGAAAAAGAAAGCTGACAAGACATGACTGAATCTCTGAATGTACTTTTGATGCCAGAGTGAATGACATTGTTTTCTATACTCGTCCTACTAAGGAGCTATTTTGCCTTAGTTAGAGAAGCTAGACAAATACCGTTTAAACCTTCAGCTTCAGGTATGTCTCGTTCAAGTGTTGAAAGGTTGAAGAAATTAGTTAGGCTTATGGGAATCCAGGCGAATGGCATTCTGTATTTCCCCAATCTCTGACAAAAGGATTCAGCTTGTGCTTTCAGTTTTTCAATCTTTTCTTTTGTCTGAGACAAAGAAAATATGACTGTTTAAAAAGCAATCAGTTATTCTAATGCTACCATAGATAAAAAAGTAAGTTACATATTTGCAGTTCAGTWAATATTCTTAATTATCTCTCATACTTTCTTGCTGCATCACTGACAGAACTGTAGCTGTTTTGATTTGTACATTCACCTCCATTTATTTGCAGTGAGTTTATTTCCATCATAGAAATAGAGAAGGCCAATCTTTTTACAGTAATCTTAAATCCAGAATGAACAAGTAGAACAGAATGTTCTACTTCTTTCATCAGATACAGGAAAAATATTCTTCTGGAAGCAATATTCTAAAGGTGAGACCTGTGGAAGTCCAGCAAACTTCAGTTTGCTGTCAGTCTGTTGTCAGTCTGTTGTCAGTCTGTTCCAGGGAGGTAAATGACCATGAATTCCTTAAACAGAACTCACATAATCCATGGACAACAGCACTGAGTTGGCCAGCTGCACACTACAACATGGGTCTGCCCATCCAAACCCATAATATGTCTCTGAGACACAAATATGTCTGCTAATTTGACATTTTAGTCATCTCTTTTGCTCACCCTATCTGCTTCATGACTCAAGACTTTGTCAGCATGGATTTCCAGAGGGGTCAGTAATGAAAATGCACCTTGCTTTCTCCYGATTTCTTCCTGTCAGTCATAGACATCAAACTGCTTGCACCATGAATGCTCTAACTGGCTTCCCCTCCAGCGTTTTTAGTATTCCATTCTATTTCTAAGGGTTTGCCCTTTCTCAGTTTTTTTCTTTTTTTTTCTCTTGAGCMTGCATTTTTTGATGTAAACATTCTTAACAGTTATCTACCTTACCTTGCCAGCCTCGCTTTCTTTAAGAACCATGTAGGGTTCTGCACAGTCTCCGATTTCTCCTTGCTGAAGCACTTTTTCTATCTACAAAAAACAGAAAAATAAGATACTCACGAAGGAAAAATATCACCCAAATAGGAACATGTTTATGTAGCATTTTGAAAGAGTCTGCCAAGATATATAGTAGTATAAAACATTTTAAAACTGTCTTTTTTGAGTAACCAATACTAAAACTCCTACTTTTCCATCTGTTAGAAAGCAGAAAACATGTATGTGACAACACTGCCAATCAGTTACTACTGCACTTTCACTGAAATCAGCAAAAATAACATATGCCAAATGGAGTGGCTCAGGCTTCAGAATTAAGCAAACAATATTATGCAAAGTGCACTAAACCAAAGCCAAAAAAATCTCCACTGAGTGTAAATAAAATTTTTCAAAATGCCTTGTTTCACTGTATTTTTAATTTCCCAYAGGAAGAGACAGGAAATTCTAAGTACTTAGTAGAACTAGTACACAGGATATTAATATAAGTTCTTATCTTGAGAATGAGATATGCCACTGGACACCTGCTCACAAGCCACTATTAAAAACAATCAGAATTCCTCTCATCTAGTCAAAAACCATGTTTGTCAGTTCTATGACAGGAAACAGTTCAAACAACAGGAACAGACGGGAACAGGAAGAATGGCACCAAAGTAGCACTGTAACATACCTTTATTACCAGGTATATATCTGATGAGGGATAAGTGACAGAAAATACTGCTGATCTTGCCTGAGTAGACAAGTCAATGGAGGGTGTATGAGAACGCAAGAACCCTCTTAACGAATCAGGATTGAGGTCACAATGAAAATTTTCTGAGATCTTGAAAAGAAAAAAAAAGGATTAAAATACATTGCAAAGCCAAAATGCTTCAAATTTTATTTTAAAACAAATTAAAAGTTGTAAGAAGTGCAAAATAAACAACTGCAAGCATGTGACTTTCACTGAATAAAAAGAATCCTGGATCAGACTGCATATGTAAAAAAATTGCACATTTTTTCTAAGTTTTCCTAAATGATTACTTCAGAGATAAAAACCCAGGCCAATTGAACAAAAATGTTGTATGCRCACTTACTTTTTTTCTTTCCTTTATATCATAGAGAGCCATGCAGGCAAACAAAGGTTCTATCTCTATATCAAACCTGTTTGGGAAAGACACAGAAGACAGTGATTGAYATTGCACTAATATAGATAGGTGTAATAAAAAAAAAATGAAGGGTTATATTTTGAGTGGCACTTTCATTAAAAAATACAGGGAAATACTTAGYTCCACACCGCAGCTCTCTCGAAGTCTTGAGGAAATTTTTTATTAGTGCATTATATTAGATGATTTCAGGAGGAAAAGAACAATAGTCAACTGCATGGTATGTATTTTCTAAATTTAACAGGAAGGTGATCTCAGAGATCTGTTAAAAATTACTGTATCTTGATCTTCTTTCTGTTTATGAAGTTGTGCTGGTTTTTGCTGGAGCACAATTAATTTTCTTCGGAGTGGGGATAGTGTTTTGTGTTTGCGCYGAACACAGGGTGGATAATAGACCGATGTTTTTGTTATTGCTGAGCAGGCTTACTCAGAGCCAAGGCCTTTTCTGCTTTTGGTACTGCCACACTAGGGAGAGGACTGCTTAGGAGGTTAGGAGGAGACACAGCAGGGACAGATGACCCAAACTGACCAAAGGGGTATTCCAGACCATGTGGCATCATGCTCAGCATGTAAAGGCRGGGGAAGAAGGAGGAAGTAGGGGGACTTTTGTAGTGATGGTGTTTGTCCCTCTCAAGTYACCATTACGTGTGATGAGGCCTGCTCCCCTGCAGATGAACACCTGCTAGCTCATGGTAAACAGTGAATTAATTCCTTGTTTTCCTTTGCTTGTGTATGTGCCACTTGCTTTCCCTGTTAAACTGTCTGTGTCAGCCCATGAGTTCTTCAATTTTACCTTTCTGATACTCTCCCTGATCTCTGTTGGTGAGGTAGAGAGCAAATAGGTCTGTGGGGCTTGGCYGMTGGCKGGGGTTAAAYCACAACAGAAGTCCAGTAGTGGGTGGGACACTGATCACCTTTTTTTTTAAAAAAAAATAYGTAATTTGGATTCAATCCCAACTCCTTTTCACCTAGGCAAGTTAAARACTTTTGTAAAGATGGATAGAAACAATCCTCTACTACACTAAGAGAGAACACTTGAGCAGAGAATGCTGCTGTACAGGACACCTGCAGTGGTGTAACAGGGTGGGCGGCTGTATGCTGTTGTGAACTGAGAAATGGTGAGTGAGGCTTGTGAAGGATACTTACTTCAGAGCTTGCAGCTTCACCAAAATCCTGTTGCCCAGATGTTCCTTTGGGCAATCTGGCACTGGCCGTATCTCCACTGCATCCTCCTGTCATTAAACAGTCATACTCAATTAAAACAATTGTCAATTTATACACCTGTATAAAGCTTTTATGCAACAGTAGCTGGGCCGCTGCCACAGACTAGCATYTTCCCCCACTCAGTGGGCACTTAATCTCTCCAGAGATGAAAGAAAATAAATTTATTATTTCTGAATATTTACATTTCTGACCCCTATCTGGCATTTACACCAAATATTTACCGGTCTGGACCCAGATCATAGCCAAGTCACGAAAGGTGACACCCTGACAAARCCGTATCACAAGCATCCGGCTCAGCCCACGCTGGGAGCAATGTTTTTGTACTGTGGCGCAGCTTTAGCCTCAGGCGTGCTGGGACAGCCAGCTGGGGATGCCGATGGGGACAGGCGGCCTCCCGCTCACCTCATCCACGCTGGGGTAGAGGGCGAGGAGCTCGGGGTGCCTGTTGGTGCGGCGCGCCTCCTCGCTGAGCCGCTCGAACTCCTCGGCGCTGACGTGCCGCAGCAGGTGCTCCAGCCGCGGGTCCGGCCGCAGGCTGCGCAGCTCCACGTCCGAGCAGCCCAGCGCCGACCTGGAGGCCTCCTCTGGGATAGCGGGAGCCTGCTGGGGTCCCACCTGCTGGAAAACATGAAAATGGCAAGCGTGGGCACCGGGGTGTCGTGGAATGGCTGYTGGTGGTTTGGCAGGGGGGATCCTAACGCCGCCTCTGCCATGAGGGCAAGCATAGTGCTCTGCTTGATGGCCTCACAGAGATCASAGAATCTGCTGAGCTGGAAGGGACCCACCAGGATCACAGAGTCCAACCCCTGGCACTGCATCAGATCATCCACAAGAKTCACACCATGTGCCTGAGAGCATTGTCCAAATGCCTCTTGAGCTCTGTCAGGCTGGTGCTGTGAGCATTTCCCTGGGGAGCCAGTCCAGTGCCCAACCACTCTGTGGGTGAAAAACCTTTTCCTGATATCCAACCTAAACCTCCCCTGACACAACTTCAGGCCATTCCCTTGTGTCCTGRWCACCACAGAGAAGAGATCAGTGTCTGCCCCTKCTCTTCCCCTCATGAGGAAGCTGTAACTGCAATGAGGTCTCCCCTCAGTCTCCTCCAGGCTGARCAAACCAAGTGCCCTCAGCTGYTCCTCACACGGCTTCCCCTTCAGACCCTTCACCATCCTCGTGTCCTTCCTTTGTCACTCTCCAATAACTTCATATCTCTCTTCTATAGTGGTGACCAAAAGTGCACACAACATTCAAGGGGAGGTCACACCAGATGTTTCTTTTGAGGGAAACTCCTGTATTCACAAAGTGAAGAAAATGTACCTGAAAAGTTGCATCACCAGAATCCAGTGTTTCTGATTCAAATGTTTGTTTTTGAAGTGTTTTGTGAAAATCTTTCCGGGATCCCCTATTCTTCAGGTTACAAATATCTGAATTCCCTTGGTTCCTTTCATGGAGAAGCCCAAGAAAGATAACAYGAGGAAGCATTAAGGGAAAATAAAACACACAAGACAAATAAAAAAATTATTTAAAACCTGGAATGATTGTTCTGCAAAAAGCAGCATAGCACAGCTTTTACGCAAAAATGTGACATTTCACAACTTTATCTCRTTTTAACACACTAATACAACTCTATCATGTATATTAAGAACAGTTTTTAAAGATCACTTTTGTATAGACTATAAGCCTGAGACAGCAGGAAATCCTCACCTAAGTACAAACTCTGCTCTGATCTCCTCATCAGACACGGTGATAATTTCAGTGACCTTAAGAACATGGATCAGGATCACTTATCTCTTGGCTGGCTTCTTCAATTATCTACATCAAAGCACTTACTGCTCTTATCCTGGATCTAGATAGCATCTCAAGTTAATCATATGCCACAATCATTCCTTCCAAACAATGCATGGTTTTGAAGAGGGCTATTTCTATGCTATAATGGAACCCTCAATGCCAGCAACTTTGAAAAATTTACCTGCAATTTCAAGTTACATTTTTGAGGTAGTGGAAAAAACCAGCAGGTACCTTGGAAAAAAAGGTGTTAGACACATCCAGAGCTCTTTTTCTTTCACTTTGCTGTGCAATTTGCTAAAGCCTGTGATGGTRTTTTTGCTATCAGCCTCCTTATTTACAACATCCTGCTTCATTCATTTTCCTTTCCATGACACTCCCAAAGCATTGACCACACGTCTGAGTACTTTCATAAAGTAGACACAATAAGCAATTATTGATCAGGGAGACATCTTTTTATTATGTTTTGGGAGTAACTGAATTATATGCTCTGATGTGTTTGCATTTTAATTGTTTGCGTTTTAATCGTTTGCCAGTTCACTGCAATGAAAACTGGTCATAAAAAGACAATCCCAGCTCTCCTTGGATGTGACCTTCTTTTGGAACCATCGTAATCATCCAGAATGGAAGACAGAAATTCTGCATGATTGTAAGACATTTAAGAATCCAAAAGAGGTTGTATGGATTATTTTTTTCACTGCCTCTGGTGGCAAATRAACAATTAATGGAGAAATTTATGTACCTGAGTTCACACTTTCTGTGTAGTGTARAAGCTATGCTAGAGATGCACTTCCCCTAAGATACTCCTGAAAAATTTATTCCTGTTGTTTATTTATTTTGAAAAGCATGACAGCAATTAAAACTCACCAAGTGGCAAAGCATGCCTCTAGCACACACGTCAATTTAATGGGCACACACTGAATTAAGAAAATGAGATGAGGAAAAAGAACAAAGGACAACCGAAAGGAGAAACAGACAGGCACAAGCTTCCCATTCAGCCTCCTGTGAAACCACCTGGACTCCAGCTATGCCCAGCTTCTCTGTCACACACCTCTCTGCCCTGGAACCTGAGGATGACCTCTGCCCATGCCMCCCACTGACAACTCCTCAGTCTCCTGTTCTGAACCTTTACAATCATGAATGGATCAAAGTCACTTACACATTTCTCTCATCCATAATTCACCAGACCATATATTGAGCAACCTGCCCCATAATGCTTCTCAAGTGGGGAACTACAGTTTTTCCAGCCTTTTTCAAAACAATGGAAAGGCTTCTACACTTACTTTTTTCTCACTTGTCTCTTGGTATCTTTTCTTCCTSTCATGGCCGTTGTGAAAAATGTGTCCAAGCATAACTGAGATTCCCAATAACAATCTACCACTGGTTTAGGTGACACTGCAGCATATTTGGTACTGKCATGTTTTTAGCAAATTGCTCGTAATGTTGCTGCCAAAGCTCAGCTCTCTGGCAAAGCCCATCATCATGTTTATCATCATGTTTACACAGAGTCAACTGTTGAATAAAGATTTTGAATGCAAATTTACCTAATCTGAATGAATGAAATAGTAAAACACACAGCAAAGCTTTCCACATATTAGTATTTCTATGGCTCCATTCACATTTCTACCAGCACACCTAAGTGCAAAAATAGCTGTGTTCTATTTTTCACCTCACCTACTTTACTGCTCACTCCCTTCTCCTGTCCACAAACACAGCTGCACACTGGCTCTTTACAGCATGCTCAGAACAGCACTGTGTGAAAGAGTCAGTGCCTCTGCGCTGAGTGGCGCAGGTGGAGAGCCCACAAAACCCACTAGCCTATTTTTTGTGACTTGCTGTAGAACAGTTCTGAGAATTCAATCAATTTCATCAGCACCCCTGGAGGAAGGCTCTTAAGCAACCTCCAGGAACTGCTCTKCTGAGGAGCACAAGCTGCACAGTTACACAATGCAATTCCTTTACAATTGTAAACCCATAAGGCACTGACGGCTGATGCACATTGTGTCAGACAAACACAGAGAAACAAGGGCTAGTGACGGAGCACAATGAAATGGCAGCAAATGTGCCAGCACTGAACCACCAACCGCTTCTGCTTCTGAAAAGCTGGGCATGACTACACCACGAAGAGGAAGTGCTCAGAAAAACAGAGCTCAAAAAACCTCTGTCTAAAGAACAGSATGAGGTGATGGGGAAGGAGGCGAGACATCCCACAGACTCCCCTAARAGTCTGGGGACAGACAGCCCTGCACAGAGAGCACTGACAGAGAGTTTTCTTTTACATTTAACATATGAAATGGAATAGAACAGAATAAAATAAAATAAAATTAAAAAATAATCAACTAAACAAAAGGAAATTATCAGTCATAGTGACCAATTATATGACCCAGCTCTGTGTGTTGAATTACAACTGACCTCAAATGCAGAAATCAGTTMCTGGTGCAAAATAGTAAATCTGAGTATAACACTGATAATCACATGAATACACTCAATCACTGCTGGGAAAACCAATAATCCTTAAGTGTTCAGGTACTATTAGAAATCAGATAATGTTGAATGTTCTGGGCATGAAGAGGAGAAAAGCATGCAAATGTACTCTTAATCCTTGTTATCTTCCCTTTTARTGAGATCAAACAGTACTAGTATTCCTGATTAAAATAAGTCATCATTACAGAAAGTTGATGTGAATTTCTTCCCATCAACTTCCCATCCTTTCCCAGAGCGACTGATAATCAAGGAGCAGATGCAACAGTATTTAGCAAGGCTTACCATCTCAAGCAAAACATTATAGCTATTTATAGTGCTGAAAAGTCAGTTCTTATCTTCAATCACTGATTAAAATCATTATTGTTTAGGATAACTTATAACAGCAAACACCTCCTCTCTAATAAGTAAGATGCAAAGTATTTTCAATTTAATTTAGTTTTAYGTAGCTTACTTTCGATTCACAATCAGCCACTCACGGATGTATGTCTGAACACAGTCTTTAACATGTGAGTCCAGTTCAACCCTGTGGAAAAAGCAGCRTATTGTAAATATTTTAGCACCTAAGTCATACTTTCAGGACATTTATCTAAACATGCTAGTCATATAAAGGTCTCTCTATTAGTCTTCTGCTAAAAACTTAATTTTACTGCTAAGCCATTTTTTGAGGTTTAAAAATCCTGTGTATTGCATGAATTCCCTGATGCAGGTTTTTGTTACTGTGCTGATAAATTTACAAACGTACTTTTARCAGAGGCAACCATTTGCCACAATGTCTATTTACAAAGAGGGATGGTGCCATAAAACCAGTAAAACTAAATAAATTATACAACATACCCAACCTTGTGATTTTTAAAACTTGAGAACAAGTCTCAAGATATAGAGATGTTTTTTCATAGGCCTCAGCTCCTGGACTCTTGAAAATACATAGTTTTCATGTGCAATTTTCTCCTTCTCATAGAAACGAAGAAAAATCCAAAAAGGGACCCTAAGCTTTTGATCAGATAGTACAACAAAATTTCATGGTCTAAGAATATGCTATAATTTAATGTTTTGTTTTTCAAATAAGTCTTCTTTAATGGAGGGGGTCGTCAGTGCTGCCTTATAGACTGGATACTGTTTGGAACTGCAATTCCAAAGAAAATGTTCATGACTTTCAASTAATAATGCTGTAGCACAATTCCCCTAACCCTATTCTAAAAWTTTTTAATTACCTATTTCAAAATAATTTGTGGCATTCTCCAATCCAAATGAGTAAAAGGGTAGGTAGGATACAAATTCAATACAGGAAAGGTATGGTAATTTTTAGCACTTTACACATAGAACTCTTAACAGATTTGCGACTGTTTATTCAGGCCAGGTAACAGCTGATTCGGGCCCCTGTGTGCACGGAGGGACAGAGCTTTGGCTGATGCCAGGCTGCTGTGTGCCTCTGCCTCTGCAGGTTCCTGTCTCTGGCCCAGGTGGGAGGTGTGTTTGCTGGCAGGCAGCATGTTAACCCAGTTTGGTCGGTGGTACCTGTTTCCAGCTCTTGGTGCACAAAGACATCAAAAGACTGCATTGCCTGCAAGCCAATCCTTGGTGCATGCCCCTCCTGTGTTCTCATCACCCCCAACATATCCTGGCATCCCTTACCAGGATTTTCCATGAAAACACAGAGTATCAGTGATGGCTAAATGGCAAGCGCTCTGTAAAAAAATCTGCTGAAAGTTTATTTGTTGGTATTGACTATTTGAGCTTTGCCACAGATCCTTATTAAAATCCTTAATGTCTTTTTGGCCAAATCAGGCTGAAAACTGATTGTACAGCATAGTCTCCTACTGGAAAAACAAATAGATAACTGCTGTTTTAAACATCAGGCATGGTGGGAAGTAACCTTGGAAACAGGGAGGAAATGGTCATATTTTAGATGTAATTCCAAAAGTTAAACAATTATTTCAATATTTTTGTCTGTCATTTAAATCAAAGGGAACATCAAGCAACAAAACATTCATTGTGTCCCATATCCATGCTCTCTTTCAAATCCACAGGAAAACAATTCATTGTAAAGATTGGAACTTTTTCTGTGAGTAACTTCAAGKGAAAATCACCTTTTATGCAAATGTAAGAAGATCCCTGAGGAGCATTGAAAGAGATCCAGCATGGCATCTCATCTCTACTGACTTTGTTGTCCTGACCTTCTTGAGAAAAACACTGGGCCAAGAACAAACTTGAAGACTGAAACCTTGCTTAGAGAAAAGAGTTCTCAGATTACAGGTGGCAAAAATCACACAAACTGTATTTCCTTCTTAGCTTCATTGTATTTGGTATGTTGGGCAGAAAACGCTGCTGGCAGAAATATGGCTGTTGTATAGGGCTCTAGTTTGAACAGCTGGCTGGTACAAATTACAGTAGCCTGTAGGAACTTTTGCAGGAACAGAGGGGCATGCAGGTCTACCCTGTGAGCCAGGACATCATAAACGAAGCTTATTTGCCCCTTCAGCATTAGGGTTCAGCACAGCACAGAACATAGCCTGAAGGAGCTAGTCCCCCTCCCAAAACACATTGCACAGTGAGCCATCTGTGCAGGCATAGCAGTTTGGGTCTAACTGGTGCTGAATTCACATTTATCTCATTTTTACTGCTTGCAAAACTCAACAGGCCTTTGGGGTTCCACTTAAAGGTACCATTTACAGWGAAACAGTCCTTGAAGAGTATTTTGTACACAATACATAGACTCTCTTAAACCACATCAGAAAACCTACTGATGRATTTTCTCATTCTGAAAAAATATTTTGCTCATAGTGTGCCTGTTTTTCAAAGCAGCTTAAATATTTGCAGGACCACTGAGCACCAGTGTCAGYACATGCAACCTATGTAATTTAAGCTGTTGAAAAGTGTAATTATTTCATCAACATCAGACTGAAACCACAGGTGACTTCTACACTAGAAATTAACACTTAGCCCCCTCCCCAAACCTGGTGAACTATCAACTGTTTCCTCCTGTTTAAACAAGACAGGTACTGAGAAAGAGAATCTTACTGATCTGATCATGTAACACACAGCTGGCAAAAAGGAAAAAAAAAAAAAAAAAAAAAAAAAAAAAAAAAAAACCCCATACATGAGTACTGTGCTTGTTACATGATCCGAATCAACTTTCCTCTCTGGCATCACAGCTGCAAAAATTGTTTTTCATGCTATCCTCCTGCCCTTCTTTCCATTTCTTCCTGGTCTACATCTACCTCACTTCTGCCACTACCAACAAGCTTAGGAAGTTGTGTAAACACTTGCATAATTTTTAGTGTGCAAACAGGCCTAACAGAATCAGTGGCAAAGTTCAAACATTTGAAGTTCAGCAACTGTGTAATGGCTGAATGGGTGGCAGAGTAGGGGGTTTGGATCAACGTCTTCAAAACTWTTTTTAAACCTGCAACATTTCAGAGGGACAGAAACTCTCCTTACCCATCTTCTGGCATAGAAGGTTGCAAAGTCCTGCACTCTTTGGGTGTAAAGACAACATCAAGATCATCTTCAGGAAAGTCCCCAAGTTCTTCTGCTAGCTCTGAGTCCAAGTTGTTCAGCTGCGTCATCAGGAAGCCTTCAAAATCTACTGGGTCTACTGCATCATAAAAGGAAGGCTGGTGAGAAATAAAGAGGCATTCATTTTAGCAACAGAAGCTTCTTCTTGRTAGTGTAATTTAGGCTTATTTATTTAATTATTGTAATTGTCCCATGATTTGCTACACACTGGAAAAAAWTCTAACCTTCTAATCTAGAAACAAGAAAGGATATAAGAGAGGTGATCAAAATGGCAGTGCTGATGGRCAGGAGATAGCAGACAAAACACACCAGAAAAAACAAGACCAAATCTTGGAAGTACTTCAAGCTGCAGAGCTAAGGACCAACTATAAGCCCTGTGAGGATGCACTCATTTGAGGTGTTGTGCCTGAAAGACACTAGAAATGCTCCGTGCTTTCAACTGCAAACAAAGTTGAGGGCAATGTAGTCAAAATCAAAAGCAATTACTATTTTTCACCTCTGTATGTTAATAGTTTATATAGTATTTGAGTCCTTAATTTACCGTATTTGTCAAGCGTTTGTACAATACCTATGCAAAAGATTACATGGAACTACTAAAGTAATTACTGCAAGTCTTACATATTCCCAATTTCCACAGTACATGGCATTGCACTTCAATAGACACTAGTTGTAACTTGTTACATTTAATCAGCCATTCTTAAACAGAAGGTCTGATCAGAACTAATTTAAACAAGTACAAGCTCTACAATGCATGCATGCTATTAAGCTGTCTGCTTCYATCTGTTTAGTGTCAAAAACAGAGGCAGAAACTCTTGTTTGATTTGGTACCCAGAGATGTTCTACATGCAAATAAATGCCACTTCATACATTAAAAGTGTATGTATCTATGTATAGATAAAACTGAAAATAATTTTACTTGCTATGTAGCYAATAAAAATATCCTGTATATCTTCCAGTTAAGTAGAGAGACTAGATTCTCTTATCAACGATTTTCTTGACAAGTGAAAAATAGCTCTGAAAACTACAACTTTAGAAAACCTATAGTTTATGATCTGTGAGTTCCAGAAAGGTTAATCACAGAAAGAGTGAAGAAAATTATTTGCATTAGAATACTAGCACTGGAACAACTATCAAGCCAGCTATTAAGTCATCCTCGTCTGTAAATTGCACTGATTAGCCCASACACCTTTCATAAGGCTGTTCTCTGAAGCCGCCAGCAAAAAATTCCTCTGTGACACTGCTGATGTGCTGTGGGGAAAAAGGGCACCCCATGTCCCTGCTATCAACATGCCTTTATTTCAATGTTGCTCTACCTATTGTCTCAACCAATGTGCTCCCAAGCTATCCTCCTTACGCCCCAGTGTTCTTCCACACAGAAAAAAATCTGTGGGTCAAAATCAGCAAATCTTCCCTCATTAACACTGAGTCCTGGTCGTGCAAGGCTCTCATGGAAGTCGACCAGAATTTCACCTGAGCAAAAATGACACCACTGCATATCACTGTTATATCTACAACATCAGGATTTTAGCTCAACAGACATTGAGAAATTTTGCAGTTTTTGAAGTATGCAAAGGGACTCAACAGTGGCAAATTTCTCAGTTTAGGAAACATACAAAGGGGCTCAGTCGTGGCAAAGCTCCAGTAAATCTGGACTAAAATGGCTCACAGTATGAGCCAAGTCAGTCACAGCAGATAAGGAGATGCGTTAAAAATGATTAGTTGTGAAATACAAGCTTTGGAACCTTTTTAGCATTCTGGAAATATAAGGTTTTTGTAGAACAAAAATCCAGAAATATCTTGCRGAAAATGAAGTATATTTAGAAGAAATGTGCTGGAAACATCCTGGAGAAGCAAACCAATCTAAACGTCTGAAAAAACCCCAGATGTGGTAACTACTCCTGCAAATAATGTAGTAGAGACCTTTGAACACAACCAAATACCACCCCCTACCCCTGGTTCCCCTTTTAGAGGGAAACTATATTGGTTTCTGCATAAATATCGTCTTAGAGCTCACCCCTCTGTCTGTACATTTAAGGCATGGACTGAATTATCAAAAATATATAAGTTAAGATAGTTTAAGCACTACGTCTGGTTTGCACCTAGTGTAGTGCTGAACATGCCAGATCAATAGCTGTGAATAAACTTTGTTATTTTTTTTATTAATTACTAACATAATACCCTTGAGGCTCACTTACTGTACTGCTAGTGGATAAAATAATGCATGTTAGTGTGCAGATATGTAAATATGTCTATATACAGATTTGTATATCTAAATATATATGAAGGATGTAATAAATAATACATATATAAATATAAATGTATATAACATATATTTAAATCTACTAAAAAAGTAATTCACAGAAAATTAAATTAAAACAGAGATTGAAGTATACAAAGGTATACATCTTTTCAGTTGCTGAAGATGTAATATTTTGCACATAAAATTATTTTGCTTAATGCAATCTAATTTTTGATTAAGCATTGCACTTCCTTTCAGAAGTCACTTCTCCATACTGACAAGTCAAATCCGTTGCATTTCACTGTGTCTTCTTTTTCTAGTTTGTATTAACAATAACCTWTAATCACAAGAAATATACACTTTTGACTATTGCAAATTAGACACAAAAAGATACTGTAGAAAAGGTACTGTAAAAAAAATACTGTAAAAGTAAATGCAGGTGGAGGGTAATGGTGTCCCTAACAACTGGTGCAACTTTTCRAAGAAAACAAAGATAATGATTTAAGTAAGAAGCCAGCACTCTTTTTCGCACATGATAAAAATGTGCAAAACAACTTTCTAYAGAAAATGCCACAAATCATTACTGCAAACATACCTTTTTAAGGATGATGAATTAGAGGCATGTAGTTTGTGACAGCACACAAAATGGCAGCTACGGCGTAATACTTGGTAAATGAGCGTTACCAAGTTTATGGTAGAACAAGCGGTTGTCTGCGTGCAGAAGAAGGGACCTGGCCTCATCAGGCTGAGTAACCACAAGGAACAAGTTAAACCACAGCGCTTCTGATTAAGGAAGTGAGTAGTGGCAGGAGGCCCTGACACAGGAAAAGCAACCGCTTGCATCTAGTGTTCTACATTTTTCACAATCACTGGTGCACAAAGACTCTTCCTGCTTCTACTTATCAGGTCTCACAAAAAGAATTAAAAATTAAAAGGGTAGGGAGAGGGAAAGTGCCAAAATTGCAATCAATTTMATTCATGGCATAGTATGTTTGTGGCATTCCTGTCCTGCTGAAAGGCAGTAAAAAGATGTGACATTTTTTCCCTTTGTCACAAAGGCATTATCATATGATGTGACTTCTTCAGAGCATGATTACACTTGGAAAGCTGAAAATGATTCGGAGACACACAACAGTTGACTCAATTATACCTATGCCAATCGGGACATACTTAGGCATTTCTCACTTAACAAGCAAACTCTACAGCACTAAAAACAGTCCCTGCTGCAAGCTCTGGAAATTGTGTATTAAGTCAAGCTTGTTGAGCCTCTACCTTTTTTTTTTTTTTTTCTTTTGGTTCGTTGATCTGTGCTGGTTTGGACAGGGATGCAGCTGTTTTCTTCATAGTAAATATTATGGGGCTATGTTTTGAATTTGTGCTGGAAACAGTGTTGATAATACAACAATGTTTTCATATTGCTGAGTAGTGCTTACAAAGAGCTAAGGCCTTTTCTGCTTCTCACACTGCCCCACCACCCAGGAGACAGGGGATGCACGAGAAGCCAGGAGCAGACACAGCCAGGACAGGTGACCCCAGATGACCAGAGGATATTTCAGACCACATGGGGTCATGCTCAGTATATAAAACTGGGGGAAGAAAAAGAACCAGCACACAAAGTATTTACTTGAAGTTTCCATCAGGGAAAGAATGTAATATACTCCAACACTTACTAATTAACTCTGATTTTTAAGTAATATGCAGAGGCACTGTCTATACCAGGCTCCAAGGAATGTTCTTAAGTTTCTAAAAAGCATTATTTCCTCAGCTCACCAGGGAGCATTTTTAACAGTTTCTGGTAGAAACCAGTAGAAAGCAAGACAACTTGAGAAGATAATTYAATTTACCCTAAAACCATTAAGCAATGGAGATGCCAAACCTGTGTAAAGAAGATAAACACCAGAACTTACCAGCTGAAGTGTAGAAAAGCCAGGAGTACTTAAGCTTCGTTGGCAGAACTGTGCAAAGCCAGGTTGAAGTGTAAACTGCTTTCTTATTTCTGCAGAGGAGTGCCTTTAATTAAGAAGAGAAAAATCCTTATAATTACAATTTTCCTTGTACAAATTCCAAATGCCAAAGTTTAGCCAATTTAGTCTCCTGTCCCAGTGTTTAGAAATGYATTTTGATATTGGTCTAGACTCCTCTCAGTTTATAGTTGAGGCAAATCTCATAAAACATTTGCGGTCCTATATAATTTAGATTCTGTCACTCTTCCAACAGATTTTCATCATTATATTGCAGCCCTCACAATTGGGAAGGCTATGCAAGGAAGAATAACCTTGCCCTTAAGTGAAGTGTGACTGCAACCTTCATAGCAATACTTGCAGATTCACTTCTGCAAAGCAAAAATACAGGATAATAAAGCAGAGGGAAAAARTTAACATCACCTAAGCAAGTATTTTAATCGATCAAGGGATAAAAAATAAATGGGACTGCTCATGGAACAGCATAAGCCCAGACTTATGCCAATAATGCAGTTTGATGTGAAAAGCCCAAGACAAACCAAAGAAGGAATTAAAAATCAGCCTATACCGTATCAGCGGAATTATTTGAGAAAAAGAAAAACCTTCTTAAATGCCAATTAACTGATTTCCATGGAAGCAGAAAGAGCCCAGTACTGAATTCTTGAGAAATTCCAGGGTGATAATAATGTGCCCAGTCTGAAAATACAGCAATCAGAGTAGCTTGGTCATTTTTCAAGGAAAAGAATCAATTAATATTTAGTATGATTTAGAATAACCAGTTAAAGAATAATCAGCCATAAAATGGTAACAAAACATCTACACCATATTTTGAACACATGAGTGCTCAGGACAAGACTTTCAAAACAAGATGCAGCTATTCAGATTCCAAATAAAAATAGCCTACAGCCCAGCAGGGCAGTCAAATGGGACACAGGAAAATATGGAGGTAAGAAGACACTCCCTTCCATATGAGACTCTTTTCAACTCCAGCAAGTATTAATAGGCATCTTAGAATTACAAGATATCATGGACAGTTTTGCCTGTTTGTTCTGCACCTTCTCTCCTCTGTGGCCTCTCATTTCCTATGACTACCATACCTATTCTGTGGCACTTACTACTGCTTTTCTTAACAAACATGACAAAACCCTAAATTTCACTTAATATATTTCTATTCATGTTAAGACACAGGCAGCTCACTGAAAGTATTGCAGCTATCAGAGGTATTAAGTCTGATTAAGAAAAATAATAAACACATAAATGAGAGTAGTTKCTTTTAGGTTAAAAGGCCATGCCTGGTGTGAGTGTGACATTGTTCCAATCTGAAGGCAGCAGCAACTGCAGACAGAACAAAGAAAGTTACAGAGAAAATAAAGAGATCCATTTGGAAGAGAATTTCCTACTCATCAGTAGTATTCAAAAAATCAGAAATTAGATATTTTAAAGGTTATTCAATGATTACATAAGCAAGAAGCCATGTAGGGAAAAGTAATGAAGTATGTGCATTGCTTAGATTATCTTCGACCCATTTTAAAAATAAAATATGTTTGTATATGAGGGTTATTGTTACTCAGTTTCTCACTGCAAATAATGATGCAGGTACAAAATTCAAATTATTCAAAATTATTATTTTATTGCAAATGGAATCAGTTTCTATCTGTGTAGAAGTATCTGTTACTGATGGAAATACGGGAAGTACCAGCAGATGTTGGCTTAATGTATGTACAAACTGTGTTGCAGTCTAGTGCAGAAGTTGCTGCTCTAAACAATGATATATCTCTAACTTATATCCAATATGGGGTTATCAGACACTTTAAAGAGGAAATTATATGAATTTTCAGTGTGAAAGAGGAAGCACACATATAGATGAGGAGCCAAATTTGCTGCCTGTTAAAAGCCTGGGCAAACTCAGCTAATGGAGRGCAAATACAGTTCTCAAGTGCACTGACATCAGTTCCAGTGTCTCACCAACAGACACTACCTGTAAACTAAATCAGTCCAGTGGATGACAAACCTTGTAATCAGTAATGGTGACTTGCACATAAGAATTGTTCCATTGACTGACTTTGTAGTTTTGCTATGACTGAAGAAAGAAAGTACAGTAAGAATTGACAGAAGAAAGCAAAATTTGTTTGAAGCAACTCAGAAATTATTGTGTAGCTCTATTAGGATTAGATAAAGGAAAGTCACAGCTGCTAAATGACACTAAACCAAAAGCACAAGTTAACCACACCAACATGGAGAAAAGGTGGATGTAACAGTCAGAGATCAGCATGGAAACTTTTGAAAACTTGAGAACTAAGGTGGAAACAGAGGTCCTTCTAGATGGCTCTTTGATAAAGCCAGCATGGCTGTAGTCTATGATATGCCTGTTTTCTGATCAAACATCTGCTTTGAGCACTGTTAGTACACCTTCAGAAAAACATTAATTCACATTCATTTAGAGCATGTCATGTCTTAAGCTTTCATGGAGGCTGCAGTCCATCTGTGTCTGGCTATACTTTTAATCTCCTTGTCTATACAATGAGTCTGTCAGATTCTGAGGAGAGCTTTATAGTCATCCTTATCTGCAACAATGGTCTATGTGCTAAAAAACAAGGAAAGAAGGCAAGTGGTTAAGGATGAATGCAAAGCAGCCACTGAAAAATCTGAGAAAAAATCCTGTGATTTCCATTCAATTGAAGCAAGGGGACCATGAAATTGCATGTAACATTAAAATGTGCRTCACCTTAGACCTGCCTGTTTATTCATAGTCTGATGATGAAGAGCGGGGTGGGCAACTAGCAAATGTGGATTGCAGTAAATTCTGGTCCAAAAGGTTTTGCAATTATTGGTATATTATTAGGAGATGATAAACAGCCAGTATGGATTTATCCAAGGGCAGTCACATAAAACCAATTCTAATGCTTTTCTGTGGTAGTTTAACTGGCTTAGCGAGGCTCTTGACACTGTCCCTCATGACATTCCTATAAGCAAAGCAGAGACTGGCTAGATGGAATCATTACAGCTGGTTCCAAAAGTATATTCAAGGCATAGTCATCAATAGTTCAAAAGAAGATTGCAAAGAAATTTTACTGTGAGAAGCAGGTTAATTTTTTCTCAACCTAGTTCCAGGCCATTCTTTATTTTATAACATGGACGATACAGGAAACAGAGGACTAAAATCTGGGGATCACATCAACCTAGGAGGAATTGTGAGTTTTTTAGAAACAGTGTGAAATYAGCACAGCTTGATTCAATAAAAATGAATGTAAATCACTAAACTAAGGAAAAGAAAAAATCAGCTGCAAAAAAACGAGTAAGTGAAATCAACTGTCAAAAGAAATAGCCATGTCACAGAAGAGTCACTAACAGAGTATACTGGGACACTTTGCAATAAAATGCCAGAAGTGAGGAAAAAGCAGTATTTCTGTTAATTTAAGCCAATGAGACATGCTTAGACTGATGTATGCTCTTATAACACCACAGAGTAACAGGCAATMAAATTCAAAAGGCTTCAAAAGACAGCAGTGAGAAGGCTAAAATTTTTGGGAAGAATGACCCAGGAGGAAAGACAGAAAAAAMCAGATCTGTCACAAAACCACTTGACAGGAGACTGCAGTTGTCCTTGACTATGTGAAAGATAGCAATATGTAAAGAAAATGGTGAGCATCTCCATAGAATGAAAATGAAGTAATGTGCTTAAATTGAAGCAAGAAAGCTCTAGTAAGCTATTAGGAAAGAAGCTCCCACTGCAACAGCAGCAGGACACTAAAAGTATCCTGAGGAAACCCATCAATGTTGTGGCAAAACCATTCTCCATTATATTTGTAAAATCATGATGGTTAGGGGAAACCACAGCTGACTGAAAAAAGGAAAACACTGCTCTCATTTTTAAAAAGGGGAGAAAAGACCACAGGGGCAACCACAAACTAGTGAACCTCCCCTCTGTGCCTGGGAAGATCATGGGRGATCCTCACGCAAGCAATGTCAAGGCCACATGCAAGACAAGGAGCTGATCCAAGGCAGCCAGCACAGCATTACTAAGGACAAATTGGGCTTGACCAGCCTGGTGGCCTCGTATGATGGAATGTCTGCAATGATGAAAAACGAAAGACCCACYGATGTCACATACCTAGGTTTCTGCAAGGCCTTTGACACTGTCCCACGTAATAGTTTATCTCCAAGTTGGAGAGCCATGGCTCTGATGCRTAGACTACTCAGTGGATAAGGAATTGACTGGATGGCTGTTCCTTTTCACTAATGGAAAATAAAGAGGTGTAGATTCTACAGAGATCACTGCTYAATTCACAGTTTGTAAGCGCTCAATTTTAAGCATTCTAAATGGCATATAGGAAGATACTGAAAATCTGTAGGGAGATGGCAGATGACAACAACCTAAGGATTTTCTGGATTTGAGGTCCTTGGCTGAACCACAGTGTTGGAGCAACATTACACGAATTGGAACTCATTGTTCCACACTGTGATGTCCTGGCCCCTGAATGATGATGACATACTTCCCTGGTGCAATTCTTGAAAACACTGGACCTCACCAGATGCCCTGATCCACCCAGATAGAACTGGAGAGTAGCCAAATAACCAGCCAAAATAAAACCCAAACCCAAAACTGGTGCTGCTCAATCTGAATTTCATCAGTGCCTGTCCCAGAGGTAGACATAAACCTCCAGCAATTGCTAACAAACAGTTGAGACAGTCTGCATTTCACAAATACTCTCCAATGCAAAGCCTACAGTTTGCATAATATATTAAAACAGTGTAACAAGAGTTACAGACTACACCTGCAGGTTTCTTAAAATTAAAATCATCCTGTAGGTTAAATTCTGGAATGGTTCTCAGGGAAGAGCTCCTTGAAGGATCGGGAGCTTGGAGATTTAAATTATTGGCTGGGCCCAGATGAAGTCCAGAAAGGAAGATGAAACAGCCATTTATTTTCTCCCTCTAACGTAAGTTAGATCAGTAGTTGAACACTGCTAGTTTTATAATTAAAATTACATGAATGCTTATAATGCATAAGGCTGGCTCTGTAGTTTCATTGTAAGTTCTGCTCAATGATATAGGTCTTTGAAATATGTCAATTAAAAGTAYGCACAATGGGTATTTGTTAGTATGTACAGAATATGAAAATTTAACAGAAAACAACAATTTAAAAATAAAAGAGAAAGAGTTTTAAAGATCACTTATTAACTGAAAATCAGAAACTTCATGAGAAAAAGCCTAATTTTAGAAGTATGTGTCACATGCCTACTGAATTAAGTTCTCCAAAGTTACTTACTGTTAGAAAGGAGGCAGAAAGAGTAATCCTTAACAACCTTACAATCCCTTCCAGCAGACTGAGGAACAGTGAGTTATCTTCTGCAAGAGCTGCATACACAATTAGATAGTAAGGAATGATGAAAAAAAAAAAAAAACACATAAAAAGAGACTCCAAGAACTATCCCCAAANATAAAAAGAGACTCCAAGAACTATCCCCAAAGACAGAGAAAATTCACATTTAAATGTACACAGATGGCAGAATCATAAAACAAATGTAGAAACTTTTACTTAACAGGTAAAATATTCAGTCTTCATTACTCTGAGGAGTAATCCCTTTCATCTGATACTGGCAGAGAAAATTCACAACCAGCTTTTGTTCTTTTCTGAGCCTAAGATGGATCTTCTCTAGTTACAACTGAAAACAAGCAACTAAAAAGTTCTAGAAGAGAAAAATATAACAATTACCTACCGCTCTCCTTCACTCCCACACACAAACACACAGAAAGTTTTGGGCAATGATCCAGATCTTTAACTAGCAAATATGGGAATCTCGCTTAGATCTCCTTTTCTTACTGCCAGTGGAACTGCCTGTTTTTCTTCTAAGTTTCTAATTAGTCCTTAAGGCACCAGAGCTCTACTTTGTTAGTCACTGTTTACAGCAGTGGTCGATCTGAACTGCTGCTGTTTCCTTGTTGGCTCGGGGAGGCTGTACACCCTCTGGCACACACCCACTTTGGGGTCTACCACATTAAGACTCTATATCAGCTAAAGSAATAAAGATCCTATTCAAGACAGTTGAAATTTAACAACAATCTTCTTACAAGGGATGGTGTGGGAACAAAGTAAAAAATCTAGAAGAGGAAATTGTTGACTTCATTATGCTGTCAGCTTGTTACAAAGTAAAATGGGCAAGAGCTCAATTTTTATTTTTGTCCCAGGTCATGTTTGATATTTATTCAGTGAAGATTTTTCTCTGGCTTTCTGTTTTGCTGTTTCTCCCTCGGGAAGAGACATGAGCACAGATAAAAATTGATTTTCTAATCCTGGCCTTGCAAGGAAACCAAATACTATGATTTAGTCCTGATGAACAATGTTTTATGCACTTTTTAATCACTGTATGGATAATATGTAATAGCGACGATATAACATTTGAGAAGACAGTGTATATGCATTATTCACTGTTTGGCTCTTGCAATGAAAGTGGTCTTAGTWATTATGTTTTATATTATAGTTTACTGGTACCTCCTGGAAAGCAGGGAGTACAAATCAGTCTCATGTGTCATCCTATTATAGRCTTAGACTGATCATGGTAGGTAGTTTATATATGCAATAGAAAATTTGCAATTAATATCTCATATGATGCTAATTAATGATGCTAACAGAAGATAAATACATGTGAAAATACAGAATTCTTCTGTTGTCTCTGTAGCCTTAAAATCTATCATCACACAGCAACATATACACAAGTCTKTCATTCTGAATGGATTAACCTCAATCTCTCTAAGGACAATTTTCTGTCTTTGGCTCAGAACACTCTCTGCTTGAAGTACTAAAGTTCACATTAGTGCCTCATTGCTTTTTCTTCAGTTGAGACGTCTGAAGAAATGCTTTATAACAAATGTGCCCCTAAAGTGTCCAGAAGACCATACAGGTTATATTCCATTGCAAAACGTTATGGTTAGGGCCTCGCTCCTTTTTTTTTTTTCCTTTCTTTTTTTTTTGGTTTTCATTAAAAGTCTTCCAAAGACATAGATTCTCTACAATAACAGTGATATTGATAATCTCAAAACCATTAATGATTGTATGTGCCATCCTTCCTTTATACTGTGGTTTGAAAGTAATAGAATAATGTTAGTTTACTCTTAGTTTTTTGTCTTGTCTGCACTGTTCCACTGTGTGTTCCATCACAACAGAGTGATTATGAAATAAGTGTAAGATTTCCACTCCAGCTCATTCTCCATCTGAGTTTCCAAAGGCTCCACTAAGAAAATGCCACAGTAATAGTGATAATTTTGYAAAACCTGTATGTACCAAGTTTAACAGTTCTTTTGCTTTGTTTTGACTTTTTTACCAAGAAACAATTATGGATACTAAGTGGAAAAAGTCAGACATTAATAACAATAATATATAATATTAAAATAAAGACCATGTAYTTGTTATTCAAAGGAAATTATTTTTGCTCCTATAGGGTTGTTTTTATCTTTTTTTTATCAAGGTCAAGGTGAAGTTTTTATCCACTGGAAAAAATGTGGCTGTCAACTTCAAATCAATTCATATATTCACAAAAGGGTCTTTAATACTGCGTACACGAAAAGCAAAAGGAGRAGATAAGGCAAATGAGACAGAAGTGGAAAAATAATTTGTGTTAATATTTTGGCCCCTCATTTCCTAAGATTTGTGGAGCTTCAGTGTGACTTTTCTGGCATGGGAAAATCATGGATTTTTTTTTTCCCAGTCACTTCTTAGAACAACAGTTTTTTTTCTTCAGAGCTATGTTGAACTCGAAAAAGTAGGATCATTTACTAGGACATATCCCTGAAAAAAAATTGGCCCAATTTCAAGCACATGGAGAGGTACTGCTATTTCTAGAACAGGGAATTTTGATTCAACTTCAGTGGAAGCCAAAGCAGTATCTAAGATACTTTTAGAAGCTGGATCTTTTGCTCACTCTTAAAAATAAGAATGTTCACARAATTTGGCATATATTGACAAGTATTGTTAAAAATAATATATTTTCCAATCTGCTGGTTATCTTTACATGTACAAATTTCATYATTACACACACTCTCACAAACATATTTGGATGATTTTATATTGTAAATTACAAACTCAATTTCACCTAAAGATTTATCTGGAAAATTTCATGCTTGGAGATATGCTAAATCTTACTCAATGTTCTAAACGTAAGGTCTTGATACTATTATTGTTGTAAAGCTCAAATCACATGACAATTGAAATAACATATGCTCTTTCTTAATGCCATTTCCTTGACTTCAGGGAAAACTCTAATATTGAAGCCAGGTGTGCTGACTCCTTATAAAAGATCTCCGTAGTACCAAAGCTCAGAAAACTTGTGATTCATCAAGTGCAAGTGTAATTCTATATTCTAAMACTCATGAGGAAAGGTATTATGGGCTTTTTGTTATGAACTTGGCCCACCAGTTGATTATTTTTCTGTAACTCTATTTATGATGGGAAACGTTTAGTGTAATTGTGTTCTCAGATAAGCATGTTCACAGACAACCCTTCTTCCTACTGCCACAGTTAACAATATAGTCTTGTATGGATTTCTCAAATCAAACTAAAAAAAAGTCAAATCAGAATAGAAAAAAAGGACAACAACACAGGTTTGTGCATATGAACTGTAACTTTTAATGGCCACAAAACCCCAAAATGGTAGACAGTATAAAATACAACATTAAATGTTTCTTTCTTGCTGGCTTTCACTTCATATTTGAAAGTAAAACCATTTGGARCAATGAATAAGAAATATTTATATACAGGACCTGGTGGACATAAAAATGTGTCTTATTTGTATCTACATTTTCCTTTGGTAAGCTTAGGATTTCCTTCATTCTACGAAAAAAAAGCTCATCGTAAATTGCAGCCRAGACTTAACCATGCAACAAAGATGTCTGAAGTCTGGAGGGTTATAAGGTCTTAAAAAATGATTTAGAAATGCTTTTCTGAGCTTTTCTGCTCAGAGCCTAAAATCTATTTCGAGCTCAGCAACCATCTTCCAGAGAAAAAGCAAAAATCCCACTACTCTAACCATGTAACAGGAATTATTAGAACTGTGTTCAGTGATTGCACAGATAAACAATCACTGCATAATACCATTCTTAAAAGAAATGTAATAGAAAATAGATGGTTACATTTTGAACACTATTTGAGTTATTCAGTATGCAGTTAGAGAGCTTCCCAGCTGTCTATAACATCTGTCTCAACTGTAACAACAATATTCTGCTCACACGACCAACCGTTCTCTAAAGAGACTGTTTCYACAGCTGCCAACCAGCTGATAAAAGTGTACACTTAGTATTACTAAGCCTATCTTTCCTCCACTTCTAATTTTGCACAGAGATATGGCTGGCTGGGCCTCTGTCATCAGCCTCCTACTTAACTGGCTACTATCACCTTGATTGTATGGCAGGCAGACTACTGCAGAAAGGTAATCAATAAAAACAAAGTCACTGTAAATAACCAAAGGCACCAGTACCCACTAAAAAGTAGTTAAGAGGGCATTTTCTTGCTCTTTCGTTTCTACTTCCTAAAAGTTAGATGTATTTTAGGCACGAAATGTCGCAATCTTTCACAGAGTATGCCAGAGGAAAGGTCTTTTGGTCTTTGTGATGGACACTTGGATGCCAAATGTAGTTAAGAGCATCATCCTGAATAATCTTGCCTTTGAAAAATTAGGTGATACTTACAGGAATCTCTAAAAACAATATAGAAGTAATACCGTATGGCACAATCTAGACAYATGGTGTTGCTTTCCTCTTCAGCTTACTCCTGTAATTGATTTACAATCCACTTCTGCTAGAGAAGGAAGAAATATTCATGCAGTTCCCCATCAGAATTAGAAACAAATTAAGGACATGCATAAAGCTTTGGACAGACAAACATGACTTTGCACATTGCTTGGGTTTTTTTATTATTTTTGTGCTTGAATAAAACATGACTGCTTGGAATCCAAGTCTAGTCCATAATAAAAAACGTAGCTATGTTTCTCCTTTCATGCAGTTGTCTATCTTATGGCCTGCAGACACACTCTAGCACATAYAGTCTACAACAAGGCTTACTCCCAGGTACCATTCAACAGGCTGTGTGGATGCAGACAGGCTTTGATACAGCTGATCTTAAATGCAATAATTACCAGTACCAGAATGTGAAATGCAAATCAGCTGATACTAGTTTGAATTATACACAGTGACCAGCCAAAGAGTATACTGCACAAGTTTGTGGTTTGCTCAAATGTGGTTGTAAAACATTTCTAGAAGTACTGCACTGACATAGATTTCATCTAAATTTGATTGCTCACTGGAAACACCCTAGAAAAGGCAAATTAACTTCCTTAAGAGCAGACAAAAAGATAACTTCACAGGCATTAGGAAGTTACCACCATTAACTTTAGAGGCATTTCCAATTTACAATATATTGTAATCCTTTAATATTCTTGGCTTAGTGGTAGATTTAGAAGATCATTATTCCCACAATTTACATCTCTCCCTTGGAGTGGAGGAGTATCTGTAAAAATGTCCCAAAAGATGAGAGACAGGTCAGTCAGTATATGTAGGGAAAGAGCCATCAGAGACTTTCAATGGTTATTTAGTTGTTCACGTGCTGTGAACCTTCGTAACTGATACAACAGGGATGAAACCACAGGATCAAGTCCTTATCTTTCCTGCTCCCTTAAACTGGGAGGGATTCTTGATTTAGAATAGCAGGTAGGTGGAAGGTAAAGCACCTATGTASAGAGGCTGAAGTGTGGACTGCTCTTTAAGAGTGGCATCTGAAATAGCGGAGCACCCTCTTCTCTCCCTCCTCTTCACCTCCTTTAGAGCACGTACAATGTATTCCTTATGCTGAATACAAATGCAGAAGACACCAAGACAATGGTGTTACAACAAGCAAGGAGAAAACAGCCTGAACTAAAGAGAGATAAGATGAAAACTCAACATGTATATCCCATGCAATTCTCCAAAAGATTTAAAAAAATAAATCTCATCTATTTTTCTSTAAGTCCTAGAAAAATGCTTTTTTACTATAGATTGTTACTTACCATTGCTATACCTAACATATTAAACACACCTTAATTTTTCTCTTTTATCTGCTACATTTAATATTCTGTGTACCACTATTACTCCACATTTGTATTCATGTGTAAATGAAATTTTTATATTTACTACGTAAATATATTGTGCATACAAAAGACTGAGGTTCTTTCTGCAGCTTATTTCATATATTTAGAGGCTGAGAAGAAAATATAATGAAAATACAATGGAGTCTCAATGTTTTTAAGTAATTAACATGTTATTATATCCATATAACAAGGCTTTTATTGAAATTCAGTCAAAAGATGGTGGCCTCAGGCCCATAGAGGGATTGCCCTGAACATAAGTCTACTATTAGAGTATATAGGAAATGGTCTGTACTGCCACTAAGACAATTTTTGCACTGCACTTGACTCCTCCATAACAGMCCTAGTCATTAATGGTAAATTCATGTAAATCTTCAGACCTGAAACTGGACGATATAATATTTAAATTGGCCTTTTCATTTAGGTAAAAGTAATTTAAATGCATAGTCATCATTAATGTAAAATGGAATTACTGGCACAATTTGAGAATTTTGTATGACTAATTAATGTAGGCTTTTAAAATTTTGAAATCTTTAGCTAAATGGCTCCTTTATTATTGATGGTGTGGGTTTGTTGTTCTTTTTAAAATAAGTCTATGCATGTAAACTTCTCCTTGAGTTCATGTCTTAAAACTAGAACAGGAAAAGCAAACTTTGTTTCACAACTGGGCAATTTCAGGGACAAGGAAATGAAATTACAGAAACCAATGTTGAAAATTTCTTATACAACACTTGTGAAATTCAGACAACAGAWGCCTGTAGAGGCAGTTGAGTATGCTGTTGGGAGGGTTTTTAATGACAAGTTATATGGCTGAAAGTTAAGTGATATGTTACAGACCTGCATTGCGATTCTTGATAACTTTCTGTTTTGCAATTTGTGTTGTGGAATTGTTTCAAATGTATGGCATTGGTGACCAGGGCCTCAGCTAGGTGCTTAGAGCACAATTTTCTTCACTTGAAGTCAAAACAAATAACTACTTCTACAAGACCTGTGTGAAAAGTAAGACAGTAAATTGCACTGGATAAACTAAAATAATAAAAATAGAGAATATCTTCTGTTTTGTTTATTCTAACTGCTGAGACAAACTGATTAAAATTCAGCTTTTCAGATTGCTCAAACTTACATTGCTCAACTGGTACATCTTAGAGCCCACTCTTCTAGCAATGGTGAGTTGCTTTTTCCTCAGTGGTTTACAAAATTATTTTTTAACTTCCTTGATTCCTGGGTATGAATACTGTGATTGAAGTAAGTAGACGCACATTGCACAATCTGGATATCTTCTAATTACTATCTTGAACTAAACTCAGCAAKGACAATCTGGCTTTTTGTGTCCCATACTGGCTTCCAGCTGTCTGACTTGAGGGACACTAAAAACTTGTTTCTTCACTTCTGCATATGAAACGAACATCATTATTCATAAAACCTATCATATTAAAACAGAAGGAACTACTCACATACATGCATTAAAAACATATGTGCAAGTCTTTGCAGGATTAAAAAAAGGCAGGAAGCAACAGGTTGGGGCAACAGACACCAGATGGGTGGAAAGAAGAATAAAGTGATAGGAAAACATGGTTACGTGGGCAGTTGCACTCACAAGTTTGAAGGCATTTGAAGGCATTTGAAGGCATTTGAAGGCCCGTTTTTAAAGTTTGACCTAGCTCTAAACAGAAGTGTTGCTTGTCATTTAACAGCTATTCCTGAACCATCTGCAACTCCAGTGCTCATGAACTCACACAAAGAGGACAAAGAGGGAGGAAAAAAAGTGCTGAGTTTTCCATGTAAATTTGTAGCGAATGTAAAGTAATTACACCGGTAACATRCTAACTTCTGTAAATGATGCCTTGGCACTGATGTCCAACTTTCACTACAAATTGCATTTTGAAGCAGTAAAGTCAGGAACTATGAAGAAAAAAATGTTACAGCTGTAAATAAGCCTTACCGTCAAGAAAGCTAACACACTGAAAATTACTTAAAAAAATCCAAAACACAACATTAAAAATGCTTTTTGCAAGATGCATCACTCTTCTGTCAGCAGAACCAAGTGCACTGGAGTRATGTAAAAACATCCTGCTTCTTTTAAAGAAAGGGGGACAAAATACCCTTCTAGAAAATATCTATTATACTGTATAAAAGAGAATATCCATACTCCCAAAATAAAAAGGCACACTGTTAAGTCAGAATCATATTCCGAATAAAATAAATTTCAACATTTAACTTGCTATGAAAAACACAGAATATTTCACTATTGATTAAAAAGAAAAAGAAATTTAAAAAAATGTAACAGCAATTTGATTTCACAATTCTTACTAGTAAAACTTTTGTGAACCTTCATGAAATGAACTTGAACTAATCATTATGTCTCCATTACTTTGTAAGGCCTTAATCACAGAGATGAACAGTGACCATCACCACAGCTAGGGAGAGCTGCCAGAAAGCTGACCCTAAAAATAGAAGGAAAGAAAATAGCTCAAACCCTGTAAATATCAGCTAGTTATGATTTCTGTTCAAGCAAGTCCCCAAATAACCAGGAATTGTGACATGATGCTCTCATGAGCTGCTCATCTGATGGCTTCCAAATATGATGTCTCACTCTTGTGAATATTCCATCATAAATTTAATATATATTCCCAAAGGATACAGAAAGGTACTCTGATGCATAATCTGCCATGAGAAAGGCACATCACAGAGGAGCTAATTTTATCCTCCCTCACTGCAAACCCCATGTATTCCTTGTTGAGGAGGTGGAGTTTCTCTGCATACGTTTTTCTCTGGCACAGAGACTTACCCTCAGTTTATATTACCATTATGCTATTTGTTCTTATAATGTGTTAGCAAACTCAGGTACCTGGTACTTACATCAACACCCTGAAAACAAAGTTTTTGTCTCAGATGACAAGACTCTTGAAAAGGAGGCTTGTTTTCTCCTTTAACCTAACAATATGAAAATAATTGTCTTGGTTTCTTACTGCCAGTACAGAGCACAGACCAACTGAGAGTCAGCACTTCCTTGGGAAAAGACACCAAAGTCCATAAGACAGCACATTTTGCCTCAAGAGTGTGGTGTTCCAACAGCTGAATTCTGATTTATGTGGTTTAGGATGGGAATGTGGGACGTAGACATAGTTTCAGCCATTGGGGGATTTTTCCTTTTTATAGATGAAGGAATGAAAAAAAAATCCCAGAGATGTATGTCATTGCCGTATTGATGACCTACATAAACTCCTCATTTCCCAGGAGTACTGATTTAGGGGGATCCGGTAATTTTGATATTTCTTGTGAAGAGAAACCTCAAGCCTCCCCCCCTCCCACCCCCTCCGTTGCCAGTGAGCGACCCCTCCAAAGAACTCGGAACTTATTCGGACAGAGCAGACGGGGAACAAACTCCTGAGGTGGACGTCACSTCCCTGCCGGAGCACACGGACAGACAGCCGGCTTCGTCCGAGTACCCTTCATTAGAGCAAACCATACTGCACAACTGCAGCGGGTCTCTGGATGATTGCCCGTCGAAGGCTGGCTAGTCCAGCTATCTGGAGCTGTCAGATGGCTCTCCGCTCCGCTCCGGGGGTCTCCAGGGGAGGAGCCGTCCCGCCCCTGCTCCCGCCGCCCGGCTGTTTGCCTTGGCCGGGCTAAGACTGGCGAGGGATGGTTGCCGGGTATGAGGAAAGCCGCTTACCTGTTGATTTTCAGGGCGAACGCCCTCCTGTCTGCGGCAGGTAACGTCGCCATACAGGCGAGCAGCCGGGGTGTCGGCTGCCGACGAGGACCGAGTCTGGCTGTACGCACGAAGGACGGCTTTATTTAATTAATTTATTTTTCTTAATTGCATGCTCCGGGCTAAAAACCCGACGAACCGTTGACAGTTCTGGGTGGTAACTTCCGCATTTCACCTTCCTCACCGAAATTGGCTGGAGTGGGAGGGATCTGCCCTGGTGCACAGCAGGCTGCTCACCCTGCCGCGTCTGCCCCRCCGCTGGCACCACCCAGCCCGGCGTCCCGCGTGTTCACAGGGCTTCCGCCGCCTGCCCGCCGCGGCCAGGGCGCCCACGGGCACCGGGGCAGAGCAGCAACTTCCCCTCCCTCCTTTACAGAGGCGAACCCCRAGCCGCCCGTGGGCATTTTGGAGGGAAGCAGCTGGGAAGGCAAGTGCATGGACCAGAAGGGAAGGCACCGTTTACATCTGAACGCGCACAATTGCGGGAATTCTTGCGCATCCCTCACAACTCTTTTTCTTTTGGAAACCGCAGTTCGGGTGTCAGACATCTCTGCCTCCGCCCCACCACACCCCACACACACCCCACACACACACATACACACACCCGCCGGGGGTCAAGCGTTGCTCTGCGGAGGTGGGCGAGGAAGCAGAGGGTACAGCTGCGCACCGCAATAGGCGGAGCGGCCCCGGGTGCCGAGCATCCACCCTGTCCTGCCAGGGGAGCAGGCAGGTCTGAGCAGGGGTGCTCCGAGCGGGGCACAGCCACACCCACTGCCCTTCAGGCATCAGAGATGATCAGGGACCTTCCTYCGGCCTCTCTGGCACAGGGAAGTTGTTCGGGAAGGTAGGGACAGCAAGGCATGAGACGTAAATAYGTCAGCTCTTTACCTAGGACAATGTTTTGCAAATACACAGGAATTGTCGGATTTGTTTCTCTTGCATGCAAACTGTGTGTATAAGAAAAACTCACATGTACCAGCTCAGCTTGGCAGGCCTCACTGCTGTTCTATTCACCAGCACTTACTGCTCAGCTTTTTAAAAAGGCCATTTTTTATTAAGTTACAAAATGCTGTTTCCTAATGGGTGTTTTTCTTTCTGCCTTGATGCAGTTTTGACTGCTGCAGATAAGGAGAACTCAGCCTTCATCTGAAAGGGGAAACAGAAGCCAAACATGGTTTCTGCCGATGAATTCTGAGATAGTTGAGGCAATTTAATTCTAGGTTGTCTTGTTTTTATTAAATCTGTGCTTTCATGGCAACATTAGGATTCACTTACTGGAAGGCAGTCATAACTTAATCTCTCCTAGTATCTAGAGGGTATCTAGGGGAAAACAGCAGGATATGAGGCAAGGAACAGAAGACTATCAAATAGTGAAGGCCTAAAATCATTCTTCTAACACTTACCTTCATCTCTGTAGGATTCGCCATTCTTCAGAGTACTGTTAAGTGTGTGTGGTCTCAAATACGAATATTAACCTTAGTACCTCTGGCTCAGGGCCCTTAGGGAAATGTAGAGAGGCTGAAGAAAAGATTTAAGAAAAAAATCCCAGAGGTAAATAAAAGAAGTTGAAAATGAAAACAAGTATGGATATAGTTTTTGACAAAACCCACGAGGACCTACAGCAGAACAAGACCTGAAATAGTTCAGAGAAATCTATGAAGGAAATTACTTAAATCTGCTATTTATAGGATGTTGCTACCTAATAAATATTTGCTTTGGGGAGAATAAATATGACACTTTATTGCATAGAACCTACCCACCACACCCATCCTGTCTTTACGTCACCAAGATAAAACTAAGGCCACTTACCTAAATGTAACTTGAAATTAAATACCACTTAGTTACAAATCACTGATATGTAGCTGTGGTCTGACATGTGTATTGGTGACAAGAAAAACTTCTGAATGTAATAAATACTGGCTCTGGCAAGACACTACCTAATTTTTAATTGAAGCTATAAAAAAGAGCCCAAGCTTCATTTTAATAGCTCATGTGGCATGAAATGGGATCTTCCTTGATTGCTCATAKTCCACCTTCCTATCACATCACTGAMTAGAAGAGTGTCATGTAGCCAGTACAACTTAACACTCTTTCCTCAAAGGAAGCTGACATACCATCCAGTTCAGTGTTTTTGCTTGCACAGATCTCAGCTGTATCCAGTAAAATCTAAGTAATTTAGTCAAAACGGTTTTAAAGAAAAAAAGTTATATGAAATTTAGTAGGCTAAGTATCAGAAAAATAAGTGTAGTTTTCCATTATTCCTATTAATGTTTTAAATATATTGGCAATGAAATAGTGAGCCTCCCTTTAAGAAATTAAAGTCACTCCTAGGTTTAAAATTTTATTTTTTATACCATAAAAAGTAGCAGTATTAAAGAGCAGGTGCACTTGCTGAAGTAAGGTCTTTCTTCTCTTAAATGATGTGAATAATCTGCATTCTTCAAAGTAAAAAATGTCAGGAGAAACTGTCAATAAGAAAGAATAAGATAAGAAAGAAGATAAGAAGATAAGAAAATAGAAAAAAATTTATATAGGACAAGTTAAACATGTAATAGACAACAAAGAAGTAAATGTACTCTGGGAGTGAGCAAATCATGCTRACTGAAGTCATGCATCTGCTCACTAGTTTATATTTTGAGATCACAAAATTGTATTTAGTATCTCTTTCCACATTGTTTTGCAGGTTAACTGGTATCATTGTATGAAYTTGCAGTTCCTTTCTCTGAGATGCTGAACTGCATTGTACTATACTGACTAGTAGTACCATACAGGAATCTCCTTTTCASAGGGCTATTATGCGGTAAGACTCATATTCCATGTTATATTGAAATGCCAATGATTTCCTTCTGCTGCTTTGATCAGATCATGCTCCTCTTGGTACTGTATCAGGAATCAGCAAGTTGCAATGACCGTATTTTCCTGTTACAGCCTTTCCCCCCAGTTCTCCTCTAAAGCCTTTAACACTTCATTCCCTCATTCATATCAGGCTGAAGCAAATGGCTTTGCTTGCACTGAGATCTTCATTATTTGGGAAGGGACTTAAGTTATTTCAAGTGCAGCCAACTAAATTAATAATGAAAAACAACTTCCTGGTACCCATCAACCCTTTACTGCTTTCTGATGTTGTATGTCTTGTCTACAAAGATCTTAGAATAAAACACTTAACTGTGCCACAGATTGAAGCTTGCTATGCACATTTAGCTGCCAACCACACTAAAACATGCATCTATCTTTACAAAGTAGGCTTTATTACATGCTTCAGCAGAAATCAAAGGAAAGCTAACATCTGCAGCAAAAATGCAGTATTTGAATATAAACTTTAAAGAAACCAAAAGAAAACACAGAAACCATAGTATTTAGTTTAGGTAATTTTGTTCAAGAGGAAAAATAATGAGCAGTGTTTTGTGAGCTGATGAAAAGCAGAATCACTTTAAGAACAACGACATCAGCTTAGTGATGTTTCTTTCCCAATACCAGGTGTCTCAGTGGCATGTAACTGAAATTTCAGTATTACAAATAATCTCATTTTAAAAGACAACTTGCACCTTCTATTTGCAATGCAAAACTGCTCATTCCCAATGCCTTTCTGACTTATTTGTCTTTTACCCATAGCCTTCTTGCAAAGAAAATKTTTTAATTTTTTTAAATTAATCCCTTAATAACAGAAATATATAAAGCTGTGCAGTCCCAGGACAGCAAAAACATCTGCCATCAGGCAGGGTTCTAGCAGATACAGCTTTGAAAACCTGATGTGATTTTTCGTTTACAAAAGGATGCATCATACAAGGGGATGACCTGAGTGGCTGAAAAAAGAATGCAGAAAGATGCCTTTTATTATGCATTGGTTCTAAAACTCTAGACATCAATAGCCTGTGTATTGTAGGTATTTCTGTTAGAGTAAATATGGCTGTATCTCCAAAGACAAGCTGAATAAATGGTTTAAATAAATGATTTTATTATTTCTTAAACCAGACTTTCACATGCTTATTATAATTAGAGTAACTAAAGCAGAAGCCAACTATTTAGAATGGCATATAATCAAATATTATCAGTATTAAATACTTTAACCAACACAAGTATAGGAAGAGTCAAAGATAAATACCAAGTACATTTATTACCATACAAGCCAATAGAAGTATAAACAAGATGAAGTCCAGCATATTTGACCACAGTCGTACTGACTGTGCTATTGGACCGTATKCTGAGAGCAGAGAACCCCACCTTGGTTTTGGGTGTTTGCATGTATCAGCATCAGGCCAAGCTCTTCCCTGTGCCCTGTCAATGCTGTTACATTTACACATTCTGGCATGAAGAAATGTGCTACACATTGGCTAAATCCATGGCCCACAAAAAGCTGGGGAATACACAACACTGTTAAAATTAACCTTAGGAATGTCTTATGTGTGTATGTGTCCCCTCGTGTTCCCTARTGGAGAGCAGAGAAAGCCAACATTCACATTGTTGATTATTTCTGATTATAGATAGATGATGACACATGCACCCTGCAATGGGTTTGTTAATTACATTGAGGCTCCTTCAGTGCTCCTGGTGTGTCTGACCAGGCTTGGGGCCAATCTGCTGGACAGCAGATCTGTGGAGAAGGACATGAGGGTGCTGATGGACAGCAAGCTGTTCACGAGCCAGCAGTGTGTCCTTACGGCCAAGAAGGCCAATGGTGTTCATTAGGAAGAGCATTCCAGCAGGTGGAGGGAGGGGATCCTGCCCCTCTCTCAGCCCTGGTGAGGCACATCTGGAGTGTTGCATCTGGTTCTGGGCTCCTCAGGACATGAGGGACACGGAGCTCCTGGAACAGGTTTAACAGACAGCAAGAGAGGTGACTAAAGAAGAGCATCTCTCTTATGAGGAAGGCTGAGGGAGCTGGGCCTGTTCAGCCTCTGGAAGAGAGGGCCTCATCAATGTCTATCAGTGTCTGAAGGGAGCATGTCTGAGAGTGGAGCCAGGCTCCTCTCAGTAGTGCCAGGCAATAGGACAAGAGGYAATGGCAGCAACTGACGCACAGAAGTTCACCTGACCGTGAGGARGAACTTTGTTGAGCAGATGACCGTGCACTGGAATGCACCGTCCAGAGAGGCTGTGGAGTCTCCCGCACTGGAGGCATTCACAGAACCGTCCGGACAGAATCCCATGCCTTTGCTGTAGGTTGTGTCGGCTTGAGCACGGGGTTTGGAGCGGATACCCCACCACGGCTCCATTCCCCGGGACTCCGTGCACCCGCATTCCCATCATTGAGCCCGCCCCGCTCCGCTCTCCGTACTGCGCCTGCGCGGAACCCCGCGCGGGGGAGGTGTCGCTGGGGCCGAGGCGTGGCGCCGCGTTACGTCATACGATGACGTCACCGAACGACACTTATGGAGCGACGTCAGGCGAGCGCCGTGGCGAGAGCTGCTGGCCTGGGCGGAGTCGAGCGCGCTCGCATGGAGGACGAGGATTGCCCCGACCTGGTCCCGATAGACGCCGGCGGCGCGGGGGAGACCGATGGCATCCCCGGCAAGAAGATCCCCGTGACGATCATCACGGGGTACTTAGGTGAGGAGCGGCAGGGAAGGCCTGGGCTGSGCTGCCGCGGGAGCGGGGCTGCAGCGCCGGGCGCCGGGCGGAGCRGGGGAGCCCATGGCGGCCTCCGCCCCACGGGCCGCCTGAGCGCCGCGGGCACACCGGCCGCTCCGTGTGGATTTGCAGCACCACTTAGAGCACCAGTGTAAGCTCCCGTTACTGCTTTTATCACCCTGTTTTCAGAGGCCGCTTCGTTCAGGTCACGACTGACAAACGTTTTTTGGTCGCTTCGCGTCAGAATAGTGCAACATATTGTCTSACTTATACGCAGACTGAATTGCAGTCTGACAAGCGTGAGATTCGGCGTCCTCCCCACGCCCCTCTACCACTGTAATTACCATGTACTACTCATCGTTATGGACAGTAAGGATCGGGTTAAACTTAGGATCGCCGGCATTCGTTCAAAAGTTGTAGCATTGCAGTGCATCACACTTTTTCAGAAAGAAACTCTTAAGTTAGGACAGGTAAGGAAGTTTCTGCCTTGTTTGGAGTAGATCATCTCCAGAGATCCCTTCTAGCCCTGACGATTCTGTGATACTGTGCATGGAAGGAAACTGCTGCTAAGGTAGTATTGCAGAGGTTGTGAACACCTGCTTTAACAATGCCCCGTGTAAAGGCAGTTGGTAGCATATCCGTGGTTACTCAGGACAGAACTGGTCAGAAAAGGCAGTGGGAGGGAGAAGATTGTGTGCCTTTTGTTAAGAGAAGCAAAAAAATTAGTTTTCTAGGARCAGACTGCCCAGCTAGTAGGAAATGTGAGTTTATCAAGCAGTGACACTTAGTGAATGAAAAAAAACTGTGAGTCACTTAAGRCTGATGCCTAATGTCCTGATAGTTCCATGGGGTCAAATATCTCTACCAATTAATTTTTACATCATTGGAATATAATGCAATATGTTAAAATGAAAACTGAAAGAAGCTGTTTGCTTGAAGTGTGCATGTACATTCATGACAGTATCTGGTTTTTATTTTTATTTAAGGGTTTCTTTTTACATTTTAATAAAGTGTGGTCTGTGTTCTAGGAGCTGGAAAAACAACTCTTCTAAATTACATACTGACAGAACAGCATAATAAAAGAATAGCAGTTATTCTGAATGAATTCGGAGAAGGTATGTAAACCTGCAGAAACCTTTCTTTTTCCCACATAATGACAGGTACATAAAACTGGTGGAAAGCAAGACTGTTGTAATTTTAAATCCATTACTGAAACTATTGGCATCATACTCTTCAGAAGAGCAGGAAGTCTTATTGCTAGTTTTCATAAAATAGTGACTTGCATTAATCTGTTTTACACATAAATTTAGGCCCTCAGAGTAAAGTAAATGAACATACCCAGTTGAAAGTGCCATATTTCCATTTGTCCTGTTCAGTTTCAAGCAAATGGAAATTATAATTATGTGTTGGTAGATAATATTTTCTTTCACCTCAGCCATTTACAGATCACAATTATCTTAGACCAAGAAAATGGGGAGATGTGTGCTTGATGACTATGCTTCTTTGAACTCTTTGCTTTCAGGATTTTTAATTGCTCTGGCTATAATTTCATATCAGTACCATCGTCAGCACTGCTTACAGTTTGCACAGTGTTGGTGGGGGACTTTTTGTTTGTTTTCACCAACAAAGATGCACGTCACTTTTCTGGTTGTGGAGCCGAAAATAAAATGTACAGACAGCCTTTATTTGGTATGGAGATACTGGCCAGCATCCCTTTCTTTTGGCAAAGCTTGTGCCTCTTAGGATGTACCATCATCCTGTGRAGTCTGATCTTTGTTTTGGCTTTTAGATTTCTTTTAAAATTGAAAATATGGATTTCTAAAGAATGCATCGGTAATATGATCTCAGGAGAAAAGAATGTAATCCTAGTATCTCTCTTACAGGCATTGTCTTATGAAATTGTAGATTAAAAATATAGCACTGCTTRTATTTTCAGGAAGTGCCTTGGAGAAATCGCTAGCAATCAGTCAAGGGGGAGAACTCTATGAAGAATGGCTGGAGCTCAGAAATGGCTGCTTGTGCTGCTCAGTAAAGTAAGGAAGAGCTATTGTACAAGTTCTTAGAGTGAAAATTATGGGGAATTGAGGAAGGGGGAAGATATCCAGGATTTGATTTCTGAAACGGATGGTGGAATTGATTGAGACTTCTTTTTTCAGATGAAATAAGGATTGGAATTTGGGAGATCGAAATTTGTTTCCTGTTGCTGCCTTACTGCATTCACACTTGGTGTCTTTAAAAAAAGTAATCTAAATACCAACTTATACATTAGTGGGGTGCTGTAGAGTAGGGAGCTGTGCTTCTGTTGGTGTTACATGCTTCCAGGTACAGAACAGAAGATTATGTTAGGACTTAAGTTTCCACATTAAATACWTTGCTTCTTTCCTTGTACATTGGTTACTACCTCAGTATTGTATAYATGAGAAAGGGTGAATGGAAAACCTTTTGTGACCTAATGATATCCAAAACTGTAAGTTGATGGTCATGTTAAAAAGCAAGAGGGTATTTGTTTCATTGACATATTTTTTTACCCTGTTTGTTTGAATGCTGGATTATTCATGCTTATTTTGTAAATGAAGGTCATGGCCTGTTTTTCCTGAAAATCTGGATGAACTGGTCTTATGCCTTAAACAGTAATAGGTAGTAAGTGGAAAACTGAAGATCCTATTGCATTCTGTTGTTCTGGGGTGTAAGAAATGTTGTCTTGCATTGAAATGCTGTGTAAGGAATGCTGCTATGTTTTACATACGTTGGTTTCTTATATAAATGCTATACATTTCTGCTTCAGGCTGACTTCATCAACTCTAAGTAAATGGCACATCTTAATCTTGTTTTCAGTGAGATAGAAAGACAGGGCAACATGGTTCACTTTACCTCACCCCTTCTTTCTGTAATTTCAGCTGCTAAACCACATAGTTATATATCTGCACAGCTCTACTCTCCTTTACAGGTTGTTCAGTGTTTGAAAACAAATCTTTGTTTAAATAACCTGGTGGGAGTAGGCAAATACTATTTTCAGACTAAAATGAAACAGAAAACTAAAATTTGCCTAACATTAGAGCATCAAAATGATAACATTTTCATCATAGACTGTAAGTCTACAGATGTTCTGACACAGAACTTTTGCTTTGATGGTACTGACAACGTGTTCTGCATCAGAAGATACATTTAAGTAGATGGTTTAGCTTGTTTTCTTTGCTCTCAAGTTTGTTTCTTCTTTCAGGGACAGTGGTGTGAAAGCAATTGAGAACCTGATGCAAAAAAGAGGAAAATTTGACTATATACTGTTAGAAACAACTGGTTTGGCAGATCCAGGTAGTTCGCGTTATGATTTTCTTAACTATGATAATTATTCTGTTTTTGTAAAGGGCTTGATCAGGTAGTCCACCTGGACAATTGCAATATAAAGTGGTAAGTTGTCAGGCACCTATGCTTTGATTGTTTTGTAGACTGAATTGAATTGACTAAGGTGCAAATATGGGGTTGTGGATGAGTTGTTTAGTTGCATTTTGTTTGTTGAACTTGCTCTAAATTTAATCTGAAGCTTAGCAGAAATCCAGCTAAAATATACTTCTATCAAGAGAAGACACTGGGCTTAGCAAAGAGAAGCATACTCTGAAACTAGTAGCTTTCAGTAAACTTTGGATGTTCTACATTCTTCCTTTTTAAAGTCTAAATTGTTATCACTGGTTATGGTAGGCCTTGTATCATGTGAAGTCCTAAAATACAYTGTGTAACAGACTAATACATTCTTCTTACAAAGCAATGATAGATTTTACAAAATCCTTCTGTGCTTTTTAATGGTATTTATTATAAAAAGGTGTTTGAACTTGAGCTCATGTTAGTTATAACTATCTGACACAATTTTCTCTAAACCATCCACATAAAAAAATGTTGTAGATGGAGAGGGAAGGAAATTCTCATCACAAATTCAATTATTTCCCCTTTAGGAGATGGGTGCTTTCCAGCCCAAAGCTAAATAGTTGTCATTATAAACTAATTTTCTTTAAAAGACAGGACATTGATTTGGGCTATGTTACACACAAATTCTGTTTGAGTCAAATTGGAAAACTATTAAGCTTTTTTGAAAAAAAATCAATAGATACCAGAAAATGATTACATGTTGTAGCCCTTGCTATATCTTGCATGAGTAAGCACTGTGAACAACTGACAGGTAATTGGTTTTGGTGGTGTTTGAAGGACTGTGTCTTACCTCTTCTGGTGGACAGTTTTAGGTGTTGGAATAACTTTAGTTACTGATGTTACCACTACAAATGCAATTTTTCTATGAAATATCTGAATGTTGGTAGTTTATGGGAAATATCAAAATATTGCAGCTACATATACTGCACTTCTTAGGAGCTGTGGCCTCCATGTTCTGGGTTGATTCTGAGCTGGGAAGTGACATCTATCTTGATGGTAAGGAATGCGAGCTTGTTCTCCTGTGTATTGCCATTTCATATGTGGATTTAGTGTAAGATACTAGTGTTTAAGGCAAGGTTTCAGAAGATGTTTGAAATGCATGAACTTGGTTTTCACATTGCCAGGTCTGATCACAGCGGTATTGTTGCTTATTCTGATGCATGTTTATCTACTTCGTGGCATGTTTCATCCTGCTAAATCAACAAAATTTGTGTAATGCTTTAATAAGAGATCAGATATGGACACCTCTTGATTGTGATGTAAGGGGGAAAAAATTCTCATTAGCTASAAGTTCTAAAACCTTACTTAGGAGTACATAAATATGCTTTTTTTCTCTTTTTACTTCCCTCCTCTCCTGCAATGCAGAATTTCCTAAAGGGTTTCCTATTTCTCTGAATTCATAACTTGTCAACACTTAGATATTTTTATCTTTTTTTTGCTTTCTTTGCCTGTTGTACTTGTAGGCTCTAATATTTGCTGCGTTGCAATAAAAACCTGTGATTACTGAAAGATAAGTCATCACTATATGTAGTTAAAGAGCATTTTTTTTAGTGTACGAAAAGAACTTACTTTTTGGCATAAAAAAATGCTCCACAAATGTTTTGGTCTGTCTGTGAAATATCTATCTAGCTAAGGAAGGAAACATTGAGTTGAATAAGAGAGAAWTTCCTAAATTTTTTCCAGACACTTGCAAATTCCTGGTCATTTACAACCAGAATAACTGCATACTTTAGTCAGTCCCTTAATTTGTTTCAATATTCTGTAAAAGCACACCTCAGACAATTTGCTTTTGTGGAACAGGAGACATCTGCTTGTGGGGATTTCTCATCTGGTGCTTTTGACATTTTGCTACCACAGATATGATAATGAATAAAAAAGTATTTGGGTAACAATTCTAATGCTAAGATACTTTCAGTTCTTCCAGCTTATTATAACCAGATACAAATATGCTGATATTGTTACCTTTGTACCGGAGGTTTTGTTAAGCTGTCAGCTACTTTTCAGCACATTTCTTTTCCATTTTAATATTTTATTTTAGGTATTGTGTCTGTCGTTGATGCAAAGCATGGATTGCAAGTAAGTTACTGGATTTGTTCGGTTGTCTAAAACTTCAGCCTTAGAACAGCTATTACAATAATGTTCATGTGGATGAATTTTTGCAATAGCTATAATTCTTATATTGAATGAGGTTGTATTTCATTAGGAYTGTGTTTTGAATAGGAACAMGGAAGTACTGATATTTGCAGGAATTCATGCTCTTATGGACATATCAACACATCTGACAAGAGTTGTCAGATTGCTAAGTACTTAGTTCCTTCTTGTTCTATCCCTTCACTCAGGAATCTTGCTTTTGTTCAAAATAGGCATTTGGATTGCTGTAAAAACAATGGAGAAATTGGTCATTGGTCTGCATTACTTGAAAGGAGAGGACTAAGAACAGGTGTTTTATACCAGTGTGGTTACAATTGAGTTACAGCTCAGTCTGCGAAGGGTGCTGRTGGAATGGCAGCTGTGGTGGGGAGAAATGAGAGCACAGGCATCCTGGTCCTGTATCGCGTGAAAATGTTATACGCAAGCAGACAAAAAGAGCAGGTATTAATCTGTATACAAAGTTTAATGTAAGAACAGACATACAGAATAATAAGCTTGGGTTACAGCAAAAATTGTGATTAAATAGTTTAGGTTTGAGGGTTTTTAATAGGTGGATATAAATGTTAAGTATTTGCTGCTTAACAACTTACGAGGTGACTGCTTTAATTGGGTATTGATTTTGCAGGATAAAAAAAAGGGACCATTAGAAAAAACATCTTAGTCATTTAAAAATTCTATGCTGTGGAAGTGTTTTTAGTATTTTTGCATTTGCAATGGCTGCAAAAGGCTCAGAGAACTGAAGAGTAACCGTTTAAAGATAGGAGAGGGATCCTTCCTGTGTAAGATTATTTTGTTTGGATTACTTGRGTTTCTCTTTTCATTTGTGCTGAGCTAATAGCTGATTTATCAAAAGAGTAGTAGTCCTTGCCTCTTGTCAATTTGTGTTGCACTGGGACAGAAAAAATCTAACTCACAGCAAGCCAGTTTGACAAATTACATTCATTATGTTCTGCAAGAACATTTGTGGAGAAGTTAGTAGAAGAGTGAGGGAAAGGGGTGATTGGCCCTTTTAAGCAGGAACTATCTTCTAAATCAGCTCAACTATCAGAAKAATTATCATGTTTTAGGTCAGCCCCTTTGTAGCTGGGTTCTTCATACTAATTCAGATGTGCTTTATTGCTCATAAAAATGTTGTTGTGTTTATCTTTTTCTTCATGCAATGCTCAATTATTATCTGGGATCAAATATAATTGTGTTGCACACAGCAGCACCAAACTATTAGTGTTTGAAAATTTGTTTTTTGAATATTTAAAATTTCAGCTAATATATCAGAAACAAAAATATTATGAAACATTCAGATTTTCTGTCTAGTATTATATTTGACGGCTCAGTGAAAATGTACATTATCTAATCAGTAAACCAGTAAAACACTGACATCTACTCAGAATAGTAGGAACTTCACATTTTCTCAGTTGGGTACTAAGTAAACAACTTTTGCATTATATAAAATACTTGTTAGCTTGTTCAGTCCCTGTGGTTGCAAAGCTTGACCTGAACAACTGCTTGTTATTCAAGGAATTTGAAAGCCATACAGGTAATGTCAATGAGATAATAGGCAGTAATTTAAGTATGTAATGCTTCAAAGATCCAACCCAAACCCATCACCAGAAAAGCTGACAAACATCTGCCTGACCAGTCAGCCAAGTTTGAAACTGAAGTTGTAATTRATACCTTTGGTTACCGTTGTAATGGGTTTGTCACACAGCAATCAGAAATACTCATTTTTTTTAATCGAGGGCCATCAACTGGACAGCTTGAAGTTGCAGTCCTTAGCTTCCAGGACTTGACATCTCGACTACTGACATTTATTCTTCAGGGCAACAAAACTAAACATTAAATGAATAGAATCAATACACAGAGGATTACAAGGAAAAGGTCAGAGGAGAGGCTCCTGAGAGTCATCTTGTTGTGTTCCGCTTAGGTTGTGCGCAATCAGGAAGTAGTTTTGTTTGTATTAACATGGCAGACTCACAGTATGCAATAACCTATTTTTGTTTTTCAAGTGAAATACTGTTAGATAYCTGATAATTCCAATAAAGAAAAAAAGTTTTCTAGGTTTTTAAATATCTGTGTATTTCCCATGACAATTGATTCCACTTTCATTTGGTATTTCTGTATCTTGAAACCTGAATTTTAAAGTAGTATTCCTAATATATTTAGAGCTGATGAGGGAATGCACAGGACTTTAATCTTCCCAGAGATGTAAGCATAAGTGGCAGGTTCTTACTAATATTACAGCATCTATTTGAAGTTTTACTTCCTCCAGATGTTTAGTTCCTGGAGATTGTTGCCTTCATGGCAGAGTGGGCAGAAARTAACTTGTAGCTAGACCTTTGCTGCTTCACTGTTGTCTGTTGCTGTGCCTCAATTAAGTAAGGCTTTGTGTTTCTAAACTTCGTGCTGATGCTTTGGATGCAGTTTTTTTTTCTCTTTCACTAATTCTTCCGTGAAGACATTAGCTTGGCAGACAAGTGGAGATAATACTGAAACTCCTGCAGCTTCTGATTTTGAATTACTTGCTCAAGAGTAGTGGTTTAATCATACAAACCTGGAAAAAGTTACCAGTTTTTACTYGGAGAAATAACTGAATAACAAGATCTGTTTTTATAGTACAGTTTGTTTTGTACAGTCTGTCAGAGRGAGAGTGTGAAGTTACTTGTATGAAATACTTGTATTGCAAGCCTGGCCCATGTTTTAATGGTTAGTTGAGTTCGCACTCATTTGTAAAATTACTCCATTTTCTTCCAGTTATATTTTTTTCATTGTTACTGTATCTCATGGTGACTTTATTACTTAATTGTAAAGCTGAAAAGTAATTAAAATAAATATCATTAAGTTTTCCAAATCATTGGAAGARCTTGCGTTAAGGTAGTTATAAATCTCTAATGGTGAATACATATATGTACCTTTTAACCATGATTAAGAGAAAGTTTCTGGATACCATCTTGTTCAGTACCTTGTTGAAAAACAAACCTCAGCTGAATTTGGTTTGATTTTCTTTAATTACAAATGAATTTAAATTTCATTTGAATATGACTAATACAATTATTTTAATTTTTGTTTAGCACTTGACAGAGGAGAAGCCAGAAGGCCTTATCAATGAAGCATCTCGGTACGGATGTAGAAATTAATCTTACATATCACAGTTAGGACTTGTACTGTATTTCATYGGAAATGGCTTCTTTTTCTTTTATAGAGTTTTTTCTCCTGCTTTGCTTAAACCAAGATAGATTGGTGTGATGAGGTAACATACAGAAAAGTATATTAACTCATGTCATGCTCCATTTGCTCTTTCTGCCATGATCTGACTCTGCTATTTTAATAGTGGTGGGATTTTATTTAATTGGATGGGAAGCACCTGTGTTGTGGGGAATTGAGAATTTCATGTTAGGATCTATCATGCTTGAAGTAGAACTGGGGATAGAGGGATACCTTTTATTAAATGTGGAGCCACAATAGTTAAGGGTAATTGTAACAGTTGAGGTCTTCATAAAACAAAGAGCCTTCAAGTATCACTTTACAAGGACTACGTGCAAGACAAATAGGGATTTGTGAAATTACTAAATCACTAAGCACTGCRGTTTAAATGCCATGAAAAACCCGACCAATCAAGCAGACAAAAAGCCCACCCTGAAACAAAAGGATCTTGCAAGCCTTGATTGGTCTCTTAGGGCACAGAGGACCACATGGAGGAGATGCCAGTWGTACTTTAATCATTCCCCATGATGTTCTAGTTTGGTAATGTGTGCCCTTCTGTACAAACAAAGTTCGTACTGTCTTTTGGGGCCGAGAGAGAGATTATATTTCTACCTTACAGATAAAGTATTTATTCATGTTGTCTTTTTCTCTCTTTTTTTTTTTTTTTTTCTCAATACATAGGCAGGTTGCATTAGCTGATCTTATAATCATCAATAAAACAGATTTGGTTTCAGAGGAAGAATTGAATAAAGTCAGAACATCGGTAAGGTATGAAACTTTGGCTTAACTATAACATTCTACTGCCTCAAAAATGAATTTAAACATAGTTACTTCTTTCTTGCTGTTAGAATACTAATTACATATCACGATTAGGTTGACATAATTCGATAATGTCAATATCGAATACATATAAGCTTATAAGGGAAAAGAAACTGCCTCTTCCTAAAGATATTCCCATACTTCTGTGTGCTTACACAATCTTAGCATTTTGCCTTCTAAGTAAGATTTTATGTTATTTACTAAAAATAAGCCTTTGTCTTAAGTGTTCATGTTTTTACATTTCTGAGCAGCTGTTGCCATTTTTCAGAATTAGCAGAAAGGAAAAAAGATCTGCTGCTAAGTATGAGTTCAGTATGTAAATGTAAAGATGTATGGAGGAAGTCCCAAACAATTGTCATGGGAGCAGACGAACCAATGSTCTGAATCAAATTAATGATCTAAGACATGACCTTTTTCTATCAATACCATGATAAGCCAAATAAAACATTAAAAATTTAATGTACTTTACAACTGTATTAATTGTTTGAAATATGAAAATAAAAATGCTTACATCTGGCAGATTGTATCATGAAGAGCTTTAGATAGGAAAATGCTGTTCTCACTGGTAGTATCTTATGACGTTCCCCAGCTGTGAGTGGAAACCAAATATCTCAACCCAAATATCTGATGGTTATTTAGCAAGTTGATAGGGAGTTGGGATGCTCCTTCACATGGATAACATATTCAAACAATATGTCACGGTTGTATTTTCATCTAACTTACAATTTTTCTGTTTTATTTTAGGTCAATAAATGGACTTGTTAAAATACTAGAGACACAAAGATCAAGGTATTAAATGGCCACTATTACTAGGTACTAGATTCTGCTTCTTTTGTGACAGTTTTAAGTGTTCTGTTAGATCAGCTTGATTAAAGGGAAACTATTGAGTTGGAAATATCTAATCCAGTATTTATTTTATGAATAAGCATCTAGAAAAAAAAGATTTTTTCCTGAGGAAGTAAAAATGTTTTTTTGATTTATATTGTTCTTTGTTAGTGTTCATATCCCAGAATCTGGGAATGAATAAGATTGGAAGGGAGCACAGTAGGTCATCTGGTCCACCCTTCTTGCCAAGCAGGGTCATCCTAGAGCATGTCGCACAGGATTGTGTCCTGATAGTCCTTGAATATTGCCAGTAAGGGAGATTTCATAACCTCTCTGGACAATCTGTTCCACTGCTTGGTCATCTGCACAGTAAAGAAGTTCCTCCTCATCTTCAGGTGGAACTTGTGTGCATCAGTTTTTGCCCATTACCTCTTGTCCCATTGCCTGGCACCCCTAAGTAGAGCCTGGTACTRTGCTCTTGACACCCTCCTTTCTGGTACTTGTACACATTGATGAAGTCCCCGCTCAGTTATTTCTTTGAAGCTGAACAGGCCTAACTCCCTCAGCCTTTCTTCACTAGTGAGGAGCTYCAGTCCCTAAATCATCTTTGTTGCCCTTTCCTGGATTTCCTCCAGGAGCTCCATGTCTGCCCTGTACTGAGGATCCCAGAACTGGACATGGCACTCCAGGCACAGCCTCAGCAAGGCTGAATAGAGGGGCAGGATCAGCTTCCATGACCTGCTGGCAGTGCTCTTCCTAATGCGCCTCAGGACACCTTTGGCCTTGGCCACAAATATACACTGTTAACCAATCTTGTAACTAAGGAGCAGTATGCAAGGCCATGTTGGTTTTGAGCRAATAATCAATCGTGCACTATACTGATTTCCTTCTATTGTGTCACTTTAAATATTATTATGATTGGTCCTGCAAATAAGGTATTACTACAAAATTACTTTGAAAGCAGTGGGAGGAAGTTACAAGAATGAGAAATAGCAAGAACAGTGCAATAATCTTTTTAATTGAAATTCTGACTCAGATTTGTTCTTTAATAAGGAGTTAAATGGATATTGTATTCCCAGGAACATTAGGAAGGCAGTRTATCTTCCAGACTGCTAGGACTGATTTGGGCACTTTTACATCAGTTATTGGATTATTTTGGTAAATGTTCCTATAATACAGGTTCTTAATTTAAGCAAATTGAAAGGGAAGATAATAGTCATAACATTAATAAAGTGTACTTGGCTTTTTAAAGTTATTGTCAAATTATTTGAAAATATTGGAATTGTAGAGAAAAATACGTGTTGTTAAATGATCAGATAGGACCAATTTTGAAGAAGATATGAAACTACTTGCTTTGTGTTTTAAATGTCCATTGGGGGAGATCCAATATATGATCTCTTCACATACTGTATGGTGTCTGATGCCAGCTAGCACTGAATTTTGAGTATGAGATAAAGTGAACCTCAGATGCAGTCCTTAATGACAGCTCTCTGTTACTTGTAATTATTCTTTAGTAAATGACACATAGGGTCTCTTCCATTATTAAACATTGTAAAAGTGAAATAAACACAAAATTAATCTATTGTTATGTAACTTGATTATCCTTTTTAATTAGTGGGTTTGTCCCTCAAAAGCCTACATTTAAAAGAGAGGGTTTCTATGTGGTTTTTCAGAACACTGCTGAGAACAATTGACACAGAGCTGATCATGGTTTTATACAGGAATTGTTTATGTGTATTATATTATAAATCTTCCCTCTTAGAAGAAACTTAGAAATTGCTTTGTAGAACTGCTGTTGAATGTAAAAGTTGAATCATTCTGGTTTTACTCCAGTGGTATTTTATCTTTACCTCTCACGTTCTTTTTATTTAGCCATGTCATTTAATGCATTTGAAAACCTATCAGTTGCTATTAGCAGGGAAATCTATAGTTTATATTGCTTTGTAATGAAAAGTTTCATATGCAAGTTTATAGGAAGCCCTTCTTAYAAGCAGATATAATCACTACTGCCTGTTCTGTATTACATTTTTCATTTGTCTGTTTCAAATTTAGAGTCGAAATTCTTTGTAATAATGCTTGCCGTATAAAGTTATTTCAGTTTTGTTTGCTAACAGAGTGTTAATGTAAGCTAGATATATTTCAGGGATTTGTGTCTGTCTTGAGAGTCTCAAGGTTTATTTTCTCATGTATTGTTCAGGCATCCAGTAAAAGGGATAATCTCTTTTTTGAAAATATCTTGTATTTTACTGTCTTAAAAAAAAAAATCCTGTGCTTACATATTGCTGTGTAAGTAAACACAATAATTCCTTGTAGAAGAYCGTACTAACTACTCATATCCAAAAATAAGGCTAAGAATTAATGGCATTAGTCTGATAATGGGAAAAGAAACATACGCTTCAGTAAACATCTCTAAAACATGATACTTTAAATACATCAAAAATGCAAACCTTTTCTTTCCCCTTTGTTTAGAGTTGATCTCTCTAATGTCTTGGACCTACATGCTTTTGACAGTTTATCTGGAGTAAGGTACGGTGATAATTTTGCTGTTTTCTATTATGTATTATGTATTATTATGTATTATGTATTATTATGTATTATGTATAAATACGTAGTATTTATAAGATAAGCATGTAAATAAGATAGACATGCTCAAATCCAGGCTCACATGAGTATCTGAGTTTCTGTTAGAAATTCTAGTCTAGTCTGTCCTGTCTGAACCAGGACAGTCACTTTTTAAAAATTACCACTTTTTAATTGGTAATATAATTTGGATTTTCTTTCCTCTTTAAATGCCTGCAAAAAGTTTTTTGACTGTATAAAATTAAATGAGCCAAAGTGTGGTTGGCTTTGTTCCCCAAAATGCAAGCTTTGGTTTAATATCAGTGTTAGATTTGTACCGTCTTTTCTGGTTCTCTTAAAGCATTTCAGAATTTTTCTCCCTCATATCATGATGCATTGGAGGCCTCTATAGATTGCACAGAAAAGAATGAGGGACTTAGGTTCCACAGCAAACAAAGGCTCTGCAAATTCTGATCACTGTGTTTCACATTCCTGGGTTTTTTTTGATGCCAAGTGCGTGCTTCAGCATCCTAGATGGGTGCAGAAGTAAAATTGGAAGGAAGGGGAAAAGGTATTCTGTTCTTTTTCTGTGCTGAAGTTCAGCAGAGAGAGGAGCACTGGAGCAATTATAAAGGCAAGGAAGGAATGTGCAGTTGAGGGCAGTATCAGCTTTATTTGTCTTCCTGGATGCACACTTTTCACTTCAGGAAAGGGAACGTAGCAACTTCCTTATTCTCAGAAGGGAGAAATTGCAGGACGTGCAAATCAGTAGCCTCTATTAGGTAACATGTGCCTGGGAGACTTCCTTCTGAACTGGTACTGTACTATCCAAGTGGTAGCTGTTTTCAGGGTTTTTTTTTTTGCTTGCACTGGCTTTTGTCTGATCAGTGAAATATTGCTACCAATGAGAGCATCAGGGAAACACCAAACTAGGCATCCAAAGGAGAGCTAAAGGAGGAGGGAGGCCAATATATCCTTCAGAGGCAATAGATAACTATGAATTATAAACTCATGTTCTGAGTTCTTACAATGGATTAGCTAACTAAATTGACTCATGCTGGAGCCACACAGCTGGGATAAAGCACTGTGAAGATGTGAACCAGAAAAGGATCGTTCTTGAAAACAGCGATTCACAGTTACATCTGATTGCTTGTCATATTAGGTGGTGTTCTGCAATGTTTGCTGGGAAGTGCTGCACTACGGATCTGAGAAAGTCCTTAAGGAGCTGACAAAAGAAATATTTATTGCTTTCCTCAGTCTAATATTCTCTCTTATCTCACTCTAGAGGTTCTCAATATTTGGTGTTAAAACAGAGGAAACACTTTTAAATGTCAGCATTTAAATTCTAAGAATACCAAGAASATGGTCGACCTCTTAAATGAAGTACTGTGTTTTTTGTTAATGTTTGAACTCTGCACAGCAAAACTGCTTATCCTATTTTCAGTTTGTAAATAACAGAAATACCTACATAAAATATTAGTGGTGGTTTCTGCACCATCATGTGAGCAGGAATACTCTGATCCAGCACCACTTGAGCACATACAAACCAGGCATTAATAAATACATTCTTTCAGCTGCATACTGCAGTAAGGGTTTCTGTTAGCATAGCAGACAGACACAACATCTGATTGGTGTGACTGTATGGTAGAGCCTTGGAGTCTGTATATACCCTGAAGTCACAGGAAAYACATCAAGAATTCTGGATTCTCTGCAGTGCAGTGTGGGAATAAAGACAGCAAAGCAAAGCAGGTGGGAGAAGTAGGAATGTGAAATGTTACTTCTGTAGCAGACAGTGTCTTTTTTCACCTCCATAAAGGCTTCTTAAACTTTACAGTCATCAAATTAGGAGGAGGGATTTGTATGGGCAGTCATCTCTGAAGTGGCAGAGAGCCATCATAGTGACTTGTGCTGCAGTATTTCTTCTCTGCATGTTGTTAAGACTGAGAGAAAACAGAAACATTGCAGTAGATGGTATTGGAAGAAATTTTGTGCTAACTTGATTAATCAAGACAGATGTGGATGTGAAATCTAAAGCTGCAGCAAAATTTTATGTTGTCCCGCCAAAAGATATAGTAAGGCCCTAAATATTAGTTTGCAAAAGAAGTTCCCAAGTTCATTTGTTGAGTAGAGATGACTTGTTTTAAGTTAGCAGGCACATTGCATAGTAGAAGCGACCTGTACAACTGGGAAGTGGAAGCTGTTATACAGTATTTCCCTTGGTGTTATTGATTTCATTCTCACAAACAACAGCTTTGTATATTCTTCTTGATTTTCAAATAATTCTAAAGTTTTCAAAAAATAAATATCCATTGATAAATACTAGTGGTTTATTTTTTCTTAATTGCTTTAATGATGTAGTTTGCCTTTTTTTTCCCAAAGAAAACCAAGGGTGTAGTATTCATTGAAGTATAAATTTTGTAATGCTGAAGATACTGTACATCACGACTGTAATTCTCTTTATGTTTTAAGAACCCTAATTTTCTAATAAAAACAACTAACTGTCAAATATAATTAAACATTTTTATCAAATATCTTTGATATTTCAGTTTTGCTCTGCAATACTTGAATTTTTAAAATTTTGAAACAATGAACATTTTGCTCACTATTCAATGTGACATTTAACATATTTAAACTTACTTTCAGTTTGCAGAAAAAGCTTGAGCATGTAAAGACAACGCATGCGCATCTAGATAAGGTAATTAACCAAAAATATTGCTTCAATGCGTTGTTTATTAGCTGTGCTTGCTAATTGTGTTACCATTTCAGGTGTCAGTTAGGAATAATGTGTTCTAAGGTATTTGGATGATTACCTAGATTACATAAAGGAATGTGCTTTTTTGTAGGTAGATTCTGAATGTCCGTATTAAATCTCACTTTCAAAAATAGCTTATAGTCTTTGAGTGCTCTAGACAGTCACGTCATTTGTTGATTCACATGGAGAGTATTAGTGAAACAAATAGAACWATTGTTTTGTAAAGTAGTTTCAGAGACAAGTACTACATTTGTAGCCAAGCTACCCTGTAGATTTTCTGTCCAAAACAAAATCTGTGTGGTTGGATTGTACATCACAGTTCTTCCTGGGGTATCCCTAGGAGGGTGGGGTTCACCCATAGGCTAGAAGTCCTCTCAGTGTCTGCAAAAAAGTAAAAACTTCTATTTTTGTGAAGTATCGTAGAAAATTGTGCTTTCCTTCAGAAATTTGGTATGATTAAATTTAATTTTCAGGTTAAAATATGATGCATACAATGCGTGTGTATTTCTTTTTGAACTGCAGGTCTTCACTGTGAAGTTGCTAGTCTTGAAAACAGGAAAAGGCCAATGTAATCTAATTTTGGAACTAAAGATTAAATATAAAATCAGTTTCATGCCTAATTGTAATTACAATGACAATGTTGATAGTTTTCGTTTAAATAAAATATCTAAAATATGCTCAGTTCTAGAGTCCTTACAGATCCCTTAAGTAGATAAAAAAATTAGGTAGAAGCCTTTCTGAATGCTATGAGTTTTAGCACCCTTGTATTGTTAARGAGATTGTTGCTAGTTTTGTAGTCATTTGTCCAGGAAGAAACAGAATTCACTGTTACTATCTCTGTTTAGTTTAACACCCACAGATTTAAGATGTTTGTTGAGATGTTTGAAGCATAAATGAGGGCAGAATGTTTCTCACACAAGGCTGCAACTCCTTGTTGGACGATAAAGTGTGCTTACCAACTTGAGGAAGGTCAACAGAAGCAAACTGTGCTATGCTTGAAGCACAGTGAACTTCTGTCTCCTGTGTTTTGAAGCAGTTTGGAGTGTTAGCTCTTGGTAGTTTAGATAAATTTACTTGGTCATTATATAAACATTTGCTGTTTATTGCTTTAATTCTTTTCCCTTAGGTTAGTTATCTGAAAGTAGTTTCCTTTTTCTTTCTAGGAAGGATGATAGGAAGTAATTCTCTCTCTGTTATTCCATACCATTTAGAGTTTATAATGACACTTATTACTACTTCTTTAAATAAATCGTTAATTTTAAACTGCATGTTTTATTTTAATATTTTCTTTTTATAATAATTGATCCTGTGCAGTAAGTTGATGGTTGCTTTTGAACAAAACATCAGACATCATTATGTTCTGCATCTGTTCCTACATAGCCTGTTTATAAACAGCTTTTCATGAGACGATTGTACAAGTTGACTCTTACAAAAACTGTGTTGATTACTTTTTGTCTGATAGAATTGTGATGAAGATGGGTGTGCCAAGAGAATTGTATTCTCATCCATATTTAAAACCTTGATCATAAGTCTCTACAGCAAAGAATTATGTAGTAGCAGCTAATGGCATTTAACTGTTCAAAGTATTGTGTATGCCCTGTAAGGCATACCCAAACCAACAAAAAGTAGAGCTTAATTTAGCAAATTAGAGCAGAACAGAAATAGAGATTTTTTTGCAAATTTGATGTCATATACTTGCCTTTTTATGAGGTCAAATTGTAAAGAATACTTTTTGAAATTACTGGAATGAGTTGCATATTCATTGTGGTAATAATAAGTGTATCTCCCCATTTGCAGGCTATAATTACAGTAACATTTGAAGTTCCAGGAAATATAAGAGAAGAAAAGTTAAATCTCTTTATTCAGGTAGGTAATACATCATTGTCAACTCAAAAAATAGTTGTGGCTTTTTATAGGAGCTCATCCCATGCTAGTTTGTTTATGGAACAACATTTCTTTTCATAGAATCTTCTGTGGGAGAAGAATGTGAAAGATAAGACTGGATGCACCATGGATGTCATAAGACTGAAGGTTAGTCAGAAATTCCCAGCCTCTTTGTTTTGTGCCTTTCCTCTTTACACCTAAAAAACTGCAGTGTGCTGTCAGTTACAGGCCTATCAAAGGTGCTACTGGATCACTGGAGCAGGGCAGATTAAAGGGAGAGTAGCTTGTTGTTCCATGAACCACTCACAAGGAGATAGCTGTCAGAGGAGCAAACATTGATCCTACTTGTTTTGAATGGAGAGGGCAGATACACAATCCCAAACAACAGTGGCAGAGTTAAAAATCAAGATGTAGTTAAATCACTTTTGATTTTTCACCTTCATTGCTTTGAAAGATATCTTCCATGGAATGGATCCTATAGTTCGCTGGGTATACTTACAACTGTTGCCATAATGTGCAGAAATTCTATTTGGCAACATAGGAGTGCAATAGTAGTTGTGGTCTACAATTAACCTTTTACAGTATTGCCAGGCTGTAGTTTTAAAAATGCAGCTCATAAGTATCCATCTTCATGGAGACTTCATTTTTTAGTTGCCTGGTTTTGAGAGGAGTAGAGGTGACAATTCAGGATTTATTTTCATTTACCTTATACCAAGTGGCCAAGTAAATAGTTGAAGAATTAAAATCAAGTCAGTCATTTGGCAGGGTGTAGGAAATAAAAGAAAGTAAAGCTCATGTTTGTTTCCTGAGAACACTTGTGCATCATAAATAGAAACATAATTACTTCAATTTTATTGGAAGGAAAGTTGTTTCCTTGCTTTTTCAACAACAAAATTAGAGTCAACTTGTCTTCCTCTTCCTGACAAATAGAAGAAAGTAGCCACTGATGTATCTGAAGCTGCCTGAAAAGCAGTAATGCCATGCACAAGTACATTTTTGTTGTATTGAGCATTGAAATCAGATTAATCCTTTATGAGATAATAAGGCCTGTCATGTGTGCTGGCCCTCAGTTACAGATGAGTATACCCAAACAACTGAACCCCAGGCAGCTATTTATACTATGGGTTTCAAAGTTTCTTGCTTTTATATGTATGTTTTATCTGCAGTCATCATCCTTTTGGCAGTAATAGTCATACAATTCCAACTAATAGGTCAAATGGAGACCTTTCTTTATGAAATATTTTTAACTTATTTTCTTTAGAGGAGTACAAGAGAAAGTATTCCACTAAAATATTTTTGAACATTGTATTGTGAGGTGATGAAAACAGTTTTAATAGAGCTTTTGATATGTGGGTTAATAGACTCACTGTGACAGTAATCCCTTCTCATTTTGTTGCTTGTTGTTTTAGTTCTTTTTCCAGTATTCAGAGATGGTGTTTCATAAAAGTAGATATGTTGCGCATGGGAGCTTGATCAGAATAACCTGAAATCAAGCATTTCTGTTCATTTTACATCATCATATTGGCAGGCAGGCTTTCATGGAYTCGCATGTCAAACACCATGTATGTATTCAAGGAGACATAGTATATGATATTTAAGTTTAGCTTGAGCAGGCTAAGGTACTGACCAAATGAGGAACAGAAGGCAAAGTATTATAAAGTGTAATTATTAGCCTTTAACAAAATAAGGAGATATGAAAATGGATCTTATGAGTAGAAGTGAGGGTAATACATGTTTATTTTGACTAACAAGTGCATAGTTACCAGAAATGCTATTCCCTGCTTGACCTAGTTTGAAAGTTTTGTTTACCCTCTTGTATATTTTATTGTTAAAGTTTTGTTTATATGTCCTAACAGTTATTTTTCTGATAAGGGACTGGTATCTATTCAAGGCAAATCTCATCAAGTGATTGTCCAAGGTGTCCATGAGCTCTATGACCTAGAAGAGACTTCAGTGGCCTGGAAAGAAGATGAAAAGAGAACAAACAGACTGGTCCTAATAGGTGAGAGGAAGTTACACATCTCCTTATTTGAGTTTAAGAAGCTGTTTTTTCACAGTCTTCTGACTTGGCCAGTGAAAAGCAATCAGACTAAACTGGCCAGAATAAGTGCAGTGAGTATGTTCAGCATAACCCTCAGTCAAAGGTTTATCCATCCAAGCCTGCTGCTTTTCAAAAGTGCAGCTGAGAGGAGTCTACACTATCCCTATTAGTGCCATCAAAATTAAAAAAAAAACCTTAAGTATTTATAAAATACGTTGGCATATTTAATGCTATTTTTTAAATCTGTAATGATAAGTTGGGTGATAGGAATGATTTGAACGTTTCATGGAACATTCAGTAACTGTAAGRAAGGTTATTGTAGCCATTAAAATGTTTAAAATCAGTTTTGATTCTGAAAAGCTAACAGTGCTGAGGTTCTATGTTTCTATTTTCCATTTGTTTCTATGTGCTATACAAAGTGTTTCATGGCTAAAAATAAGCTTGTTTTCTGCCTTTCCCTTACTGCACACCTTGAAGTCTGTTGGTTGCTTTCATTTTAATACTGCCATTCTCACTCATTGGTATAATAAACATTTTCTTAGCGGAGAAGAAGCAGGTTGCTACTTATGTATGTGGGTTTTTTTAATACATGTAAAATAAGATACTTTATTTTTCTTTACAGGCAGGAACTTGGACAAGGAGACCATCAAAGAAGTATTCATAGCCACTGTGATGGAAGAACAAGGCAACAGTTGACATCAAACTACAAAAAAGATTAAATGTCTGTTTAACCCTTCAAGGTTTTGATGACAGAAAAGACTGAATGGCATAGGCTATAATAGTTCTTCTATCCTCTTGCAGTTTATGCAACCCTGAAGTCTTCCTAAGAATTCCAGCTGACCYACTGACTTAAAGACTAACACTTACTAGAATCAAACACAGTTCTCCTGTTTTGTRTTTGGCTGAAGTAATGTCAGCAATACGTACCTGTGCAGAAATGCAGATAGGCAARAGGCTGTTGTTTATGTTCTACGTGAAGCATTACTATGGGGATATGGCGAATGTGTTTGAAGCCTAGTGCTTTCTCCTGCTCACTCTCTTCCATTGGGAATGAAGCAATAGTGATTATTGCCAGTGATGTAATCACAGTAGAAAGTGTTTATAGTGTTTACTATTAAACTGTCTTCCACTTCTTTCCACTTGCTTTGTGATTTTTGAATGCATGCACCCATCCCAGGTACTGGTAGACCTGTTGTATAATGAAACTAAAAATACATAGGTAGCAGAGGTGCAAGATCATGTGGAGTATCTGTTGTCTACATAAAAGCTGTGAATGCAGTCTTTGGTCATGTAGTCAACTGTTTGAAAGATGTGGSTAAACTCTTAGACCTTCTAGGCCATGATCCTGCCAGTTCAGGATTTGGGGAACCGGGGACTGGACATTTCCACTTGTTGTCCAGGCTGTCCTGCATGACTTGTTAAAGGTTTCTGTGACACTGCTTTGAAAACTTAGTTTGAAGCTTTTATCTCTTCACTCATTACAATTTAGAATTGAACTTCCTGCCCTGTACGTTCTGCAGAACTTTTTGTTCCCCTCTTAGCTTTAGAGGGATATTTTGACTACAGCTGGGTGAAAGCAAAATGAGTGAATGCTTAGAAGATCATGGAGAATTAAAAATGTTTACAAACAAAATTTTAGGACATGCAGTTCTGAAGAATGGACTTCTAGCTGCTGTGCTTGCTGTGGATGCTTGGTGATGTGTCTGAATAAGTAGAAAGTTCAGTGCTAGGAGTATGTTACTTTCTCATACCTAACAGAGAAAAAAAGAAACGTGGCTGTTTCCTTATCAGCAGTCTTATTTTTTTTTTCACTTTGCTGCTACTAGAATATATGAGTTTGGAATCTGTTTTCAAAAGAGCTGAGGATGGAGACATTAGTCTTTCACTGCCAAGAACTCAAAATATTTAAGTCATGTATCTTTGCTAAGATAGAGCTCTTTTAGTCTCCCTGTGGTTCCATCAGCAGGCATGACTTCTTTGCTTACATCACAAGGAGTTTTTGATAGTTTAAAGCAGTTTTCAGRAATTTATTTTTCCTCTAAAAAGAAGTAAAAAGAATAACCTGCTTACTCARTGTTGTTTTCTGTTTAGCAGAGCTTGGTGGCATTTGAGTAAGCTGARTACATTACTGAGTGATACTGTTACCATTTCCCTTGGCAGTTGCCTCTCTTAATTTTGAAAACTAATACACGTTCTGGCACTGATAGGTGCATTGGACTGCATAAATGGCACACAGTCCTGCATGATAATGTGTCAAAGGTTGTCATCAGTGTTACTGATAGAATAATATGATCACATAAGTGCAAAATTGTGGATAATATATTTGGAGGTTTTGCTGCTTTTGCTCCCATTTGTCATAAGAAAAGTCATCAAATACCATCTATCTTATAAATGCCTAATGCAATGGAAGAACTTGTTCTCTTTAGAAAGATTACTTTCAGAAACTTCAAGTATTTTTTTTTTAATTTGAAAAAAAATCAGAGATTTAATACAAACAACTTCAACCACGAGTCATAAGGGAAAAAGCCATGTATGGCTTAAACACTTGCGCTCATTTTTTAGACAGTTATTTTATTTATATTTGCTTATCCACCACACACTCCAGCAAACTCTACACATTCCCGTGATGACTRTCAATATAGTGGGGGAGTGTTGCTGTAGAGTGGCATCTCTGCAGCTAGAAGTATGTGCTCTGCATCTGTATAGCTCATGTTGATACTGCTTAACCCTTGCTAGGACTTTCTCTGCACTGTTTGCATTGCTAATGCCACAGAAGCTTTAGTCAATGTGCATATCTTTGTCTCTGCTTGTCTTCTGAAAACTGCTATTTCAAGGGATCCCCTGGGATGGAGAGCAAGCAGTTCCTGGGTGGGATTCTGTACTCTGGCTGTCAGGGTGCCCCAGTGCTTTGTGCTTCGTTCTGTTGAATGACACTGGTCACATACCAACAGCCTTTTCTTTATCCTCTCCTCTCAAGAAGACCACTGGTTACTTTTCTTGGATATTTATTAAACCAGCTATTTCTGGACTGTTCTTACATGTCCAGCTTGGAGTGCTGCATTTTGTCTCTGCATCATGCCAAAATGAAAGAGGAGGAAAGGTAATGGCAGGTCCCTTAAAAGCTGCCTATAGTGAAGTTGTTGTAATATTTGTGTTACTGGGACCTATGTCAAGGATGGCCTTCAAGGAAATATGATTTAGTTAAAGTGAAGCTGTGGAGGAGAGTGAAAGAGACAGGCAGGCACCCCTAATCCCTGTTTTGGGGYTGTGACGTGGATGGTGGGGCAGGTGGGGGATGTTCAGATTGGGGTGAGGAGGGATCTGGTGAGGAAAAGCATTGGCATTTCTTCCTGTGCAGGTCCCAATAGTGACACAGCCACACCTCTGCAACCATGATGGCCATCCACACCAGGACTTCACAGCGAGATAAATCCCCAATAATGGTGCTTCATGCCCTCCCCCCAAACACAAAGCAGTAGGTAGGAAGTGATCTTTTCAACAAACCCTACATATTTTGCTCCCTGGCAGAGGCAGAGGAGTTTCTGTTCTAGAGGCAAGTTAGAATGATTTGATCACTCCTGTGCCTTTATGAAWATCAAACATCTACAGAAAGAGACTTTCCAAAGCAGCACTTTTCTCCACAGTATTCTATTTCGCACATGTTTTTATGAGCTCTGTTGATCTTTAAACTAACAGAAATTATATCCTGGCAGTCTTTTGTTTATATCACCTCCTGGGTTTAATCTTCAGGAATACCCAGGGACATGAATGGATGAYCATGGTTTAACTCATTATGCCCTTTAAAATTCAAGCGGTTCTGAGTTTGGTAGTATTTTACTAGATTCTTTTTAATCCTTATGTATAAACTCCCACAATGTTGGACCAAGTGGTTCATGTTCCATCCTAACTCCTCTAGGCAGGATGTGGCCAGAGGGGAGGATGGATAGGGTTGGGATCTCAGCCACCTGCTGTCCTCATGAGCCACCTTATTTGTCTGCTGCTGTCAGCAGCCCTGCTGCCCTGCAGAGCACACAGCAATGGCATCTGCTTCTCCTTCTGGGCTCTTTCCTCTGCTACCAGGAATGTTAGCCCAAGCAGCGTCCATTGTTTCTCATTCCTCCCTCAGTCCACTTGAGCTTTTTTTCGATGTTTGCAACCATGTTTTGCCCATCCTATACTGCTCTGCAGCTCCACATTGCATCCAGATTTGTTACATAAATTGTATGTTCATGATACACACCATATACAGGTCCAGGTCTGCATTGTTTCAACTGAATGTGGGTGAATTGTTTATAGCAGTGGGATTTCAGTGCTATGCCTATGCCACATTTCTTATCAGGCCTTATGCCTGTACTCCTCTACAACACATCCTTGTCTCCATTTCTCAAGGCCACTGATAMTGTATCGGTCATGTTTCTCTATGCTGCATCATTACATTAAACCCATAAATGTCTCATCCTACACAGAATGGCAGCTTGTTACTACAAGCGGTAACAAAAAAAAAAATGGTTGTAACATCCAAGGATAAAAAAGTAAAACAAATTAGCAATTTACACCTGGCCAGTTAGAGAAATTGATGTCACAAATAAACAGWACTCAGAGCTTCATGCAGATCAGGGAAAGATGGGCCAGACCAAGTGTGGCAAACCTCAGCCTTGAGCTGCTGYACGCTCAGTGCGGAGTTTGTGGCCTGTTACTGGCAGAGGCATCCGGCAGGATGACAAGGCTACATTCCCATCTCAATGCCCTATTCCTTTGCTATTCCAGCTGTGTACATGCAGGGAAGTGAACAAAGAGGGAATCCAAGTCTGGCTGTGGTCAGCAGCTTCACAGAAACAGCCTGCTCAAGCCAYCAGGGCTCCAGTGCACCTTCAGCTCACTCCTGCATCTTCGGACACCCACAGAAATACTGGGAAAAGAATGCAGCTTTAACAGATCAAGTGTCAAGCAGTGATGTGTATTGACTGTTAAGAAATGAGCAAAACACTTATAACTTGCTTTTACTTAAAAAATACTGGTCCAAAGTGTGGTTTTATTGTACTTCTTCCAGGCTTTGAGCATAATGGAGAGTCCCAGTGGTCTTACTGTCCTCACTCAGCTAGTCTGAAATASCTACTAGTTTCACATTAATCTCTTAATAGGATTCAAATCTGTTGCATCCCTTTCAGTTTAGTAATTTGAAYCTACAGACACAGTTAATTTATTTATTTATTATTTTTTCTGTACTGTTCCTGAAACTTTCAAGCTTATTTAACWGGAATGAGCACCAATAATGATCTTATACTGTTTAAATTGGTATTTTTTATAATTTCACTTAAATGTAACAGACGAGGCTACATTTCTCTGTCTTGATCAGTGCAGAATTTTGTTTTAATTAGCAAGAGGTTGCTCAGCATCACAGCATTGAATCTCRCCTTATGGAGAAAGTTAATTAAAAGCCCCCAACACTACAATTAGCCATTAACAATGTATAACAACATAATGCCATTCTAACGTTGTAAGGGGCCTGGTTGCTGTAAACAGACATGGCTCCTATYCATGTAGTGGGGGCTACTTGCACAAAGGCTTGACATTCGTATACTACTTAAGCTGTACTTTTCAGCAGRCCTCAGTTATAACCATAGAATCACATAATACTAAAATAATTTGGTTTGGACAGGACCTTTAAARGTCACCTAGYGTGWCTCCTTGCACTGAGCAGGGACATCTTCAATTGCATCGGGTTGCATACAAAAATAGTCAGAATAAACAAAACTTCTTAAATTGCAGTGGGTTTCTTTGCTTCTTTGTAAAAGTTCAGCTACTTGGTTGTGAGAACATGCCTTTGAGATCAGCATCTGCCTTAGAGGAACTGGAGGAAGGTGAGTAAAAATAAAAACTGACATAATTGCTGGAGTACTGGTTTGCAAACAGGAATATCAGAAAGTCATATGACTCAGATAATTCACAGTTAAGACTAAGAAGCAGAATGCTACTTGAGCTGAAATAAAGACCTTGCTATCCAATAAGAAAGCAAATTTTACTCGGTGAAGAACTCTGCTCCATTTCTTTGTCTGGATTTACTTTCTAGTAGTCGATCTGCTCGCAGGGAGGAAAATGTCACAGCAAACGAGTATTTGCTGTCATCTAGTGGTAGCATTTATTTCAGCAACTTCGGTAGCTCTTCAATGATGCTGATGTAGTCTTCTAGGAAATTCTATCAGATTTTGGTCTTATGCCCTTTTCTAGGTAATAAGGGAGACAGTTTATGAAAAATAATAAAAAAATGTATCCCTTTAGACTGATAGTTCCGTCTAACATCAGAGCGTGATGTTTTTCTCTCAGCAAATTATTTCCTCTTTCTTCCAAAACTAAGAATACTGACTTCACATTTTTGATGGAAGGCTTTGCTGATATAGTTGCAACATTGAATTATGATATCTAAAGTGCCTAAGAAGGTAAGGTTTAGCTTTCCACCCCCACCACCAAAGGAAGAGGGAGAACTTTAATCATGTTCTTTTAAAAGAGTGGTCAGTGTTGTCTTCATAAGCTATTTTCATTTTTGGTGGGRWTTTTTYTTTTWTTTTTTTTTTTTTTTTTTTTTTTTTTTTTTTTTTTAATTCCTCCCCCCTCTCACCCCAGTATTCTTGATGCTACAGGATGGACAGTGTTGCTGATTAATCATGTGGCTGTGAAAATGACTGGGGAGAAGTGGCATCATCAACATAATCTGATACAAAACCAAACTGGACAAAGATCAACAAAAGCAAGTCAAACAAGCAACTTTGGTTAAACAGCTACGTAGAAAAAGCTCTTCACTTCTGTGCAAGAGAAACATCCTGGGAAAAAGAACTAGTTGTTCTAGACTAAGGCAGCATGTTACTTCTCTAAAATCATTGTGATCTAAATAAGACATGTTTGTTCAAGACAGTTTCATGACAGATTTATTTTTTTCAGTGGTAGGCTCCAAAGACCTCAACCCAAATGTAAACRGAAGGTATAAATATATACTTTAACTCAGAGTCTCTGGCAATCCTAAGGAAATGGCCTACTCCACACCTGAAATTTGCTATTTCATTTTAGCTAACTTTTTTTTGTGACAGATAAGGACAGTCACACATTTTGCACAGTACATCATTTTTGTTCCACTTACACTTTCACAGAATCTAAATAAGAAAATCTTAAATTACCCTGGATTTATACACTTGAAAGTTCAGGCAAAACCAATAACAGAAGACGTATGAAAACAGAAAAACTAGTTTGTCTGACAACAAATTTCYAAAAGTGTACATACAAATAAATATCGCTAATGTCCTTTCTGGCATGCAGGTGGTGAGAAAAGAGACAAACTCCTCAGAGATGAGCCAGAAATTTTGGTAAGTCACATACGAGAAAAAGAAATCAGACTTTGTGGACAGAGCTGCACACAGCTTGACAGAGCAGATAGGCACACAGAAGGAGGCGCTGCTCAACCACTTTCCACACCTCACGGAGGCACCGGCAGGTGCTGGGTCCTCAGCTGCTAACCAGTACTTGGATCCAAATCTCTTGAGGTATCCTGAAATTATATCTTTGACTCATTTTCTAGTTTCCCCTGGACCTTAGCCAATTGTTCTTCCGGATTATTTTTATTATTTTAAAGAACTGCTTTTATGTCTAACCCTCTAAAAGAAGCAATCAGAGTCACTTGAATATAGAAAGATGGTTTAGTGGACTTGGTATGTTGCTATGAGAAATTTTCTCCCTTTCATCAGCTATTATCAGAAGATAAAACAAGTTCTCTGGCAAAATCAATTTGTCAGGTAGAATTTAGAGTATGTATGCTGAAAAATTACTTGACCCTTGACATGAGAGAGAAAAGCACTCTTGAAAAGACAAAAATCTGCAGAGCTATGTCCAACAGAATTTCCTTAAATGGCAGRGTCAAACACAGCTGGCATAGTGAAGGTAACTATTTTTCGGTGACTGCAAAAAAAAAACCCAAAGCAAATCTTCAAGCAAACTATGCAAAGAGATCAAAACTATGACATTGACACTTACAAAGGAACCACTGGAACTCTGTCTAGGACCCTGCCTTAAAACAGGACTTTTTAATCCCTAGGTCTCTTAGTGCTTCCTAAAAAGCCAGTGAATTTGTTTGGTGAGAAGTAAATATATCGTGTCTTCCACAAAACCTCAGAAATAAGGCTACTATTAAAATCCTCTTCCATGTGAAGGAGCTGTTTTTGTATGCTGCTTTATTCTTCCTTGTTTGTTTTCCTTTGTTTAGTTCCTGACTAGTTTTWGCTTTTTTAGTTGAGTTCTTGTCAGAGACACTATGACTCAGAGCAGGGTAATGGCATTTTGCCTTTATTACCTTCCTGTGTTATTACAGAAGGCCAGTATAAATAAGGCAAGGAATCCCTGTACCAATCATTGAGTGTATATCTTGCTTCAGACATGTTGGTTAAGAGGTGTTGTGGGAACATTTCTCTGTGTTTTAAAACTTATCATATGCTTTGACMTAATGTTAAAAATCATGGGCTTTTAAAATGGATGAACAATAGATCTCTACTATATATTCACTGTCTGTTTAATGCATTAATCTATTATACAGTAAGAAATCCAGTGGTTTTTCTGCTGCCTTTACTACCTAGCATCCCTGGGCTAGTAAATAGATAGGCAGGATAAAATTGAGAATGCATGTTCCCTTTCTGTGTTGTCATAGCCCAGCTCCCAGGATCAAACCATTGTGTCTCAGCTGAGATTTTCATTTTACACAGTAATTCCCCCGAGATAGATGGACAGTGCTCATAAGGAGTGAACTTTAGACCTTGAAGTAATTGGTTTGTCAGGAACCTGTATGCACAAGTGGGTGATGATGTGAAGGAAGCCATTTTGCTGGCAGTATCTGTAAGATGTATTTTGTCATGGCTGTAGTACATGATGTCATCTGGGCATTGCAGCTTGGGGGGCTTTGTCATACGTCACTCTCATTGGATGCAGTGGCAGGACCTATTTCTTGTACCTCTGAAAATCAGACCGGGAATCTGCAGGGCTGCACCAGTAGGAACAGTTTGTGGGTTGTGTTTTATTCTTTGCATATCATGTGCTGGAATGCCAATCAGATGGATAAGCTTTCCTCTCTTAACTGTGACACAACTGGTAAATAACCATAAATGGAAATGTAAGCCTTCCACAGTGTATATGAAATAAGTTCTGGCTAAATCAGGCCTTGACAACACAACACTTACTTGGCAGTACAAACAGCTTGTTAAACAGGACATATCTATCTCGGTCACACAGTCTAGCAAGACTGTGGTGACTGCACACTTAATTTTGCATAAAGTAAGATTAACTAACCTATTTTCAGTTAGAGAAAGTGTATCACTCACTTGATAGTGCACAAAACTATTTGAATAAACTTTCTGCAGCCTTTGGACATTTTGGGGGATGTCCTTTTTAAAGCAGTTGCTTTCTCTGTTAGGTAAATGATTGATGCTTGTCCTGGCTCCCTTTATCAGTCCCTCCTTCCTGTTTCTCAGACAACAGGCAATTTTGTAAGTAAGAACTTACTTGCAGAACATCACAAGTTGCTGGCATAGCAGGAGATTAGTTATCAATTATGAGAAATATGTTGTCAGGGTATTTTTCCTGTTTGGGCTTTGTAAATCAATTTCCATTTAAGTTTGTGTGAAAATGTTTCTTAAAAATACAACTATTACCCTGTTTCACAGTAATTACGCATGTACAGCTGAAGTGAAAAACAGCCTTTCTGGGGATTTAAATACAATTTCCAGAAAACAACCTGACTGGTATCCATGAAATCATAAACATTACTCATTARAACTCTGCTACAAGGGAACCAGCTTTCCTATAAGAACATAAAATACAGTTTCTTTGCCTTTTCTAACATAGTAAAAGTTCTAACATAAAAAAAAAACTTTAATTAGTGAACTGAAAGACATGACAAATCAAGTCAGTCAAAATAGCTGCCAGTTTTTCAATTTTATTTTCTCTTTAAATTTTTTTGAACTCCTAAATAATTAACATTTTGAAACAAAATCATTGCAAGCCAAAGAAAACAATGTTGAAAATACCTCATTTTGAAGCACTGGGGTTTAAAAGTCATCTCGCACTTATTAGCAAAACAATATATTAATTGAATTGCAATTTTTCGAGTGGTGTGGATAAGCTGACATTTCATTTTTTAGAACTGTTTTTGAAAAATGCTTATTTCAGTACCTCAGCTAACAACTTATAGTAAGTGTATGGCATTGTTCATATGATAATTACATTAGGAGAGGAACTGGAGTATCCAGCTCAGTGGCAGAATGAGAATTTCAACTTCAGTATATCGCACTRTGGGGAATGGCTGAACTAATTTTGAGTATCCACATTTCTATCTCAAACCCATATTGCATGAACAACTGTAAACAGTATGTTCCCTTCTACAACTCAGTAATTATACTGTCTATGGATTGTGAGCTTAATGGCAAAACTTKGTTAGTTAATGGCACTGGTTCAATTATGCTGCAAGATTTGCAAGCTGATGCAAAATGTTTTTCCTTAACAGAGAGGAAGCTCTATTGTGATTTCTCGTATACTGGCATCAAACCAGAGTTGGGCTGGGCTTCCATAATCTGCCTTCTAGAAGTTTCATCAGTATTTTCTGCCATCTTGCAGAGGGGACATTTCAGATCACCAGGTCAACTGATTTAGAAGTAATTGTGTGGATATAAAGGGTTTCTGTTGCAATGGGACAGACTTCCTTCCTTCATGTCCACACAGGTGACAACCCAATGCCCATCTCAGTGCATGAAAAAATGGATGAAGGCACCAGCACAATGCTGGTAAAAAAGGATGGACAAATACAAAAATTATAGCTCTTAAAATCATTAACACTGCCATGTTGACGCAAGACAAATAAGTTATGGTAAATATTTTAAGGTTCAGGAATTAAAAAGCTTTAAGAATCAAGAAAGAACCCAAGTAGGGGGCAAAAATGTTCTTGAACTAGATCGTGTATGTCAAACCAAGTTTCTAAAATTGATAGTCAGAAAGCTAATTGTTTTAGTTGGAAAGAGAACAAATTCAACATGTATCCTGTCACTCCATTAAGCTGGTTTTTATTTTAATAACCTTTAAAAAACTCACAACACAGTTTGGTAATACTAAGAATATGTTTAGCTGTTGTTCTCCAAGAAGACATTACAGACTTTTAATTTCATCTTAAACTGGTAATTATTTATTTATTGAAGATACACAGCAGTAACCAGTTAATGCACTGCAATATTGGCCATTTACAGAGACCTCCACTTTTGAATGACATCTGCTGAGAATGGGACTGCTTGTGGGACTTGYGTTGCTATAAAACAGAAATTGGTGCACTCACCCATGGATAAATTTATCAACATAATGCTAATCTGAGTGCTGGAAAAATAAAGAATTTATTTWAAAAAGTTTAAAAAATGTTCATTTTCTTCAGCTTTTGTACCAAAATGTTCAGACTCTCTACATTAACTTTCTCTACATTAACTTTACATTAACTTTCTCATGCTTTGCACTACTGCTCTGAAGTCTGGAAGTATTACAAGAATCACAATGAAAGAAGGGTCATATAAACTTTTGGTAGGACTTATCTAAAGCAGAGCTTTGAGTTTGAACTGAAAAAATTTACAGTGCTCATTACAACCCATCACACTTCTGGTAGTGTCTTTGTAAAGGCCATGCTTGAAAAGACTGTAAAACAAACTTTTTCATTATTATATATAAATTACATGGGTGGAGGCAAGCAATTCTGTAAAATTGACACTGATTGTCCCTCTTAAATGTACATTCTGGTAATGTTTGAAGAGTTTTTAGAATTGATTCAAATGGATATATTTTCTTCCACATTTCTTCTATCGGTATGAAAAACACAGTCTATTCTTTATTTCAAAGATTATCACATTTCTTCTTCAGTCATGTATCTTCCTTTTTCTCAGATCTCATCATCTGTTCTTTGCTGTTTCCTTGTTGGGTACTTGTCTGGTAGATAGCAGTTACCTGATTTCATTTCAGCTTTCACTGATGCACACTATATGTCAYGGTCCCATTGCTGGCAGTGCCCAAAGTTTGTTAAGATGGAGGTACCTCATTTATATAAGTGTGCTTTGCTTCCGTTAGGGATTTGAAAACTGGCATTGCCACAGGACAGATTGTTTTCCTTTTGTTGTTTAAAATGTACCCTGAATCAGTATAGGAAACCACAATCACTACAGGCAAGGTCTAACAAAAGAGAGAGAGATTAYGGCATCCCGGTATGTGCTCTGGCCCTCTGCTAAGGTAAATGGCCCATTATAAAAGTGTCCTGCCAGCAGAGCTAGAATTCTTGTATCTGCTTAAGCGATTGCTTYAAACTGAACTGCTGGGCCTTGCCTACCATAGCATGTGTAGTGTTTTACTGTGACTGCCAAAGAGATGGATGYGAAGTAAATAATTATATCTTAAACTGTCACAGTCTATCTGCTACAAACCACTGAGGAGTCTGCAGAAATAGGGCTCAAAACCAGGACTGAGTTCCTCTGAGTAGCATTCATCAGGTAACTCTCACCAACTCTTAATGAACCACTGAATGAACWACTTAATGAACTCTTAACCTCTGTACAAGGAAAAAGTGCTTTACCCCGTGTTTGCCTGGCCACCTCCTGTCMTGCAGCTAACATACTGCTTTGTTGAGCTATGACATTCCACTGTCCTTCTGAGTGGTGTATGAGCAGGCTCCTTTGTAGAAACCAGAAAAATGCCTTACAAAACTATTTTTGCCTGCTCAGATGCAAGTCTACACCAGGGATTTCCTAAGCACCAGGATGACATCGAGGTTACATGACTRTTTTTTCCAACTCTCATACTGAGAGCTGTCCTGGCAAAAAAATGCTGTGTGGGCCCGGTGTGAAAAGATCATTTGGATGGAAAATTTCAGCTGATGTTTGACAGTCACAGGCATCTATAAACACAGCCTTTGTACTGGGAAATGTCAGGCATCTTTGCCATCACTAGTGCCGCCACCTCTGCATTCATTTAACAGAATGAACCCACATCAATGAATTAAGCTTTACCATACATCTGTATTATAGAGAGGGTGACAGAGAGTCAGCCTGGAGCGAAACCAAGGCGATCAGTTAGCAAGCCCCTCTTTAAATTTAAAAATTGCTTTTGAACAATGCAGTAAGAAAAAAAAAAAAAAATCGATTCCCTTTGTAAGTTCTTTAATTGCCTGCTCCCTGTTTCCTGGCCTGGACAGCATCACCGTCCGGCCTCAGTGCAGCCGGGATTCTCCGCTCCGTGCGGGTGCTGCCCTCGGCCGGGCGGTGCTGCCGCCGTGCCCGGGGGTCGGCGGGGGGGCCCGGCGCTGACAGACCGTGATCCCCCCGAGCAAGTGTGCGGCGCTGGCTCGCCCGCTCCTCGCTGCCTCCAGTTACATCCCTGGCAGGAGCCCGCGCCTCTCGGCTTCGTTTCCAGGGTTATTTTTGGCCGGAGCCGCCGCACACTGACGGCAGCGGGCAAACCAGCCGCGGGCGCCTTTGCGGGCGGCGAGGCGCCGGCGGGGCCCCCGGCGGGGCGGGCGGGGAAGGGGCGGTGCGCACCCCCGGGCCCGCCCCGGCTCCCCMGCGACGCCGAGCCCCGGCCGGTGGGCCGCCGGGGGCTGAGCCGGCTGGGCCCCGCCCGGGGAACGCCTCTGGGCTCCCCACCGCTTGGCCGGGGCCGGCGCTGCCCAGCGGAGCCGCAGGCGGGCGGGCGGGCGGGCGGCAGCCGCCATGGAGCGGACCCCCATCCCCGTGCTCACCGTGCAGACGACGCCCTACGAGGACCAGCGCCCGACCGGCGGAGGGGGCCTGCGGCGGCCCACGGCGCTCTTCGAGAGCCAGCGCAACTACCTGCCCAACTTCGTGCAGAGCCTCCTGTCCTCCGTCGACCTCCGCGATCGGCAGGGCTGCACCATGGTGGTGGGCAGCGACGGCAGGTACTTCAGCAAGACGGCCATCGAGATCGTCGTTCAGATGGCCGCGGCCAACGGGGTAAGCGGCCCCCTCGCCCTCCCCGCCGCCCCCCGGCGGGCCCTGCTCCCTGTCCCCCTGGCAGCGGGACCCGCGCTCTGCCCGCTCCGCGCTCCCTTCCAGTGTCATCCCGGACAGCGCTCCACAGAGCCCGCAGGAGCTCCCCGGGCCGCTGTGCTCCRTGCTCGGCAGGGGCCCGAGCCAGCCCCACACGTGCCGCTTCGTGTGTCCCCCGGGCTGTGCGCTGGGCCTTGGCGACGGGACGGCTCCGTCGCGGTGTGACGGTGGCGATGGTGACAACCTCAGGACACTGCCAGCCGTGCCGTGCTGTTTCACACCTTATTTTAGAAGGAGGAAGGCTTGGGAGGCAGCCGAAGCGTAGAGTTCACTCGGAGGTGGGAAAATGYAGCAGAGTTAAAAATAAGTACACAGGAAACAAAGGTATCGGACATGCATCTAGGGCTCAGGATATTGTAAAAATATTAAAGGAAAATGGTACTGTTGAAGGAAGAGGAATTCAGTATTTTTCAGCATCTTAGAAAAATAATAGGTTTTTTTTTTTTTTTTTTTTTTTGTTTTTTTTTTTTTTTTTTTATTTTGATCACTAGTAAATTATAAAATACAGGAAGACAGGAGTGGCAGAAACCTCTGGCCAGATGGGATACATTTTTTTCTTGTGTAGTTTTGAAAGTAGGAAATAACTTGGGATGAAAACTTACATCTTTTGCTAGATACACGTGCATTCATGTGTGGATGTGTATACGCAGAAAACTGAAAACACTAGATGATGCAGGCTWGAAGTTTCTGTTCAAAATAGAGTTGAAACTGTTATCTCTTGTTATGATACCTAGATTGATCGACCAGATTTGGCAAAAGTAGTGATACAATTTTATAGGGTTTCTTTCTGTAGGGAATTTTCTTTTCAAAAGCCCAATAGTTCAAATGCAGTCCTTTCAAAAGATGTTTGAGTTTTGTAATCAGTCTCCATATGTGTTTCAATTTTCCCTGCTGATTTGTTGTCACATACAAGCTATATAGAGTAACCAATCTTGTATGAATAATGAGTATTTTAAATTTACTTCTAAGCGTGTTCTCAACATGCTGATAGTATCAAGCAGTTGCTGAGTGATGCCTGCGATTTCAGAGAGACTGTCTGTGTTACATACTCTCTACCTAGTGTGAAACCACTGTTCACATAGGGTCTTGTAGAGGCCTATGTGGAGTTTATGTGGACCAGGGTGTAGGAGGGCGATGGGCCAGACACTGGTGAAAGTGGGGACAGCGATGAGCCTGGCACAGTGGTTCCATGTGCAGTGACAGGGAAGGCAGCATGCAGGGAATGGCTGTAAGGCACAAGGAGTGAGCTGGACTGTGGGGAGTTGCGGGGAAGGTGGGACAGGGCTTGGAGCAGTGCTGTTCCCTTACTCGTTTGCCCATGTAGCTCAGGGGAGATCGTCTCACCGATGGAATTGTATGTGTTGACCAGGTGGGATAGTGCAGCAACAGCTAAAGCAAGAGCCCAGCAGCAGGAACTGCCCTGCTGGGGCTAAGGTCCTTTTCCTTGGTCCTTGGCATGCTGGTAGGAGCTACAAGAATGGGTTACAGTGCAGGGTGACCACAAGGATTGGGCTGCTGAAACAGACAAGAAGTTTAGGATTTAGAAGAGCAGGAGCTTCTCAGCCAAGTTATGCTGACAAATTTCTGCTGTCACCTGCCTCCTTGCTGCTTCTGTCACRTTCCCCATCTTGCTTGAGTAGCTTTTCGACTTCAGGACATTTCCAGTTTGGCATGTTTCTGGCACCTTGCTGTGGTAATGCTTCCCCTTTGTTAAGTTAYTACAAGTTTCTTAGAAACAGTTTCTCCTGAGTGTTTTCTGAAGTCAACCCCCAAATTTTTCTGCTGATAATTCCCACAGATATCTGAATTCATGTATGATTATCTTGCTGATGACACAGTCCTCAGAATATCAGGAGCCCAGCTGGTAGGGAGCTACTGACATTGAAAAGGCTTTCCATTTCCATGTTCAAATGCTCTGTTCCCTCTCTAACATCTTCACCCTGCTCACCCTCACCTCTGTTTCTCTCAGACACCATGCGAATGCATGAATCTCATGTTGCCTTTATATGTTTWATTTTTTGGCTGTTAAAATACACCTGCTGGGAAAATATCTAAATCTCCTTAATAGCATTGTTTAGTGCTGTGCTATGTAAGTAGGAGGAGAGGAAGACTCCTGAGAGCAAAACCTCTCCCTGTGGATGAGGTTAATATCGTGGGAAAGCACATAGCCAGTATCACAGGGAAAGGAGTGAGCTGATGTAGGCTGGATCARATGAAATGTGGGGAAGCCTTGAAGGTGCATTGAAAATTTTCAGCTGCCCTGAGTGCCAGGAGAGTAATAGCCTAACAGTGCTGATAAACTGAACTTTAATCTCCTTCCTGGAAGACACATACCGCGTGTCATGGTTAGTTGTGCCTGCTGAGTACAAAAATAAAAGTGATTTTCTATTATCAAGTGCAAATGGTTTGCCCTTTAGAGTTGCTAGGTTCCTCTTGTTCTAACTTGGTGACTCATCCCACATTCCCCCTGTGCTAACAGCCCAGCGCGGCTGGCATAGTCTCCAGTGCAAGGAATGAGATGAGGTCCCCCGCTCAGTCAGCTGCCAGTGCTTGGCCTGCCTTCTGCTCATCCTCAGTGTCGAGGGCTCTGCCCTCCATCTCGGGGCTGTGGGTGGATGCCCCACAGCCGCAGCCTGCACAGGCTTTCCTGGGCGGCAGCAGATACAGGCTGGCCCCTGCTCTGCTRCTGCAAGTGGCATATGTTCTGCCAGCTCATTCTGTTCAGAGCCGAGGGCTCGGGCAGGGTCGCCTTTGATGGGGCACACAGCTGGGGCTGCAGCAGACACGTTTGGAGAAGGGACTGCATGTCCTGTGAAGGTGGGGGAGCGTGAGGAAGGTCACACAGAGCTGTGCTGCTGAAGTGGTGGGAGTGGGGGAGTGAGGCTCTTTTTCTTTAGTCACCTGTGTCCCACAACAGTAGTGTCTGTGGCCCTTAGTGTCTGGAAGAATTGAGGTAAAAGGCTCCACAGCTGCAGTACAGTTCCTCAACGAATTAGATGCAAATATTCCATTAGACCCACCAACTGGATGGCGTGTCTCATTTCTGATGGAAAGTTTAGAATGGRTTTAAATGAGAAACTTGTTTGTGAGTCTCAGTGGCAGATCGGAAGCTAATGATCTTACACTGAATGTGGAAGGTCATGACAACATGACAGAGAGAGGTTGCTGGGTATTGCTAGTAAAGTTTGAGAAGGCAGGAATGCAAAAGGTCATCTTCTCTTGGTTCTGAATTTCTTCACTTTAGAAGTTTGAGAAGGCAGACAGCTAAGTTGCAGGTTGTCTTCTATGTAAAACCATTTTGGTTCTATTTTCCATGACCTTCCATGCAAATCCTGTCCTCCATGGGTCTGTGTGATATTTATTTGCTTCTGCACTGAGTGTGGTGTTCAGTCATCTTCAGGATACTGTAGTAAAGGATAGGAAGGCACTAAGATGTTCAGGATATGATCAGCTTGCTTCATGTTCTTTCAAGTATAATTGACTGAGGCATATGAGAGATTACTGGGAAAAATAATTTAAAAAAGCATTAAATGACTGCATGGTAATCAGCTAAATCGTCTGAAAATGCACAGCTGCAAGTGGTAATATTGCATAAAAGTGTTCTTGTCAAGTACTTGTTAGAATACTTTATTCTTTCTGTTTCCTCTGGGTCTTTGTCTGCTGTTGCTGCTAAAAGTGCAGTGATGAAATAGAATGTGGCGTAGGGACACAGTATTAAAAGAGACGTTACATGCCTGTGATCTTGTAGCTGTGCAAGTTTTTGAATTCCAAAGATAATCTTTCCATGCTATGAAAATGTCCAAGATCTTCAGAAGGATGTTTCTGGAACTTTAATTGTGAGTCAGTATGTGGGTAGCAGTTTGGTTATTGTTTTAGCCCAGATTGTGAGAAGTCTGTAAAATCATTAATTCATTAAAGAATTAYTGAAATGCTAGTTTAGTATTTGGTTCAAAATGAAGAAATTCAGAACCAAGAGAMGATGACCTTTTGCATTCCTGCCACCAAAATGAAGAAAGCAAAGGAAGATGGGTGGCACRTATACACCTCTAAGGTCCTCAGGGAGTTTTTTGGAAGCACTGATGAGCCTAATATAAGGTGGAATTGTACAGCAGCCACTGCGAATRAAATACCAGTGTGTCATTCGTTTGCAAGATCTTAATTTGGAATACTAAATACTGCAGTATTTCTACAGTATACAAATCAGTATAGTAAGTATTATTTCTAAGTAGTATAGAAATAATAATCTTGTGGCTGAAGGCAAATCAAATTACTCATGTTCATATTAAATTTGTCATCCAGAAGAATGGGAAAACTGGCTTGTAGAGCATCTGTTGAATGGGGAGAAATGAAATATGGTGAAGAGATATAGTGCTAGGTAATTTGTACATTCTGAATAAGTATTCTACAGACTTTTAAAAATACAGTTTTGTTGTGGATGAAGACAAAACCTTAAACTCACTAGTTTAGATATAGAAATACTGAAAACAGACTTGTGATAAGCCTGCATGCAAGTATAAAAGCGTTTATACTTGATTTGCTCGAGGTAGATTCAGTGTGGTTGTTTTCAAGCATTTTGTAAAATGCTATCGCTGTCRTATCCCTTTTGTTTACCCATACACAATACTGTTTTAAGAGCTGGCACCCATTTCTGACAGCTGTATTTGGAAGATTGAGTCATTGCACTTGCTTTCTACATGCTTCATAGTTTAAAAAAAGGAGGGACAACAGTCAAAACAAACAATTTCAGCATTTTTTAGTCATATTTATCTTTCCATAATAATTTTTGTTTGTTTCTTAACTTTTAGCTCTCCTGTTTTCTAGCAACATTCSATAGGCTTCAAAAATATCTACAAAAATTCTGAAAGGGGAAGAAGGTAGACAAACAACCCTTCTTTCATCAGAGCTTGAGGCAGAAATCTCAGAAGTGCATTTTCTGCACATTTTTTWAAGTTTGAAAGCAGATCCCGTGATTCTCAGTGGAAGAAAAAAGAGTAGATATAGTTTGTGATTGGTGAGAATTACCAAGAAGTAGCTTATGCTTATGGTAGAAGTTGATAATTTCTTTGTAATCTTAATTTTAAGTTCACAAATAGTTCACAAAACAGGCTAAATAAATAATCTCTTAATCCTTTGCTTTCTAAGTAATGCTCTTCTAAGTAACCATTAAGGCTCTCACATGAGTGCCAGAGAAAGGTCATCTGTGTATGAAGGAACAGCTCTTTATGGACAGGAGGCAGGTAGTGACACCTCCTGTGCTGTTGCTTTGCCAYACAGCCTGTAGAGCTATCAAATCTCCTTCAAACTAGAGAATGAAACCTGAAGTTCAACTCCACTCTGTTTTTAGATGGGGAGGGGGAAGGATTCAGTGTTCTGCCTCTCCCTCTGCCTCCCCTGCCTGCCCTACCCCTTCCCAAACTACTACTCAGTAGTGGTGGTGGTGAGGGGGGTTTATTTGATTTTTTTATATGGATGTTATTAAGAAAATCCAAGCTTTGGCAATATCCTTTTAAGCTCCATATGCAGCTGCCTCAGTTCTCATCTGTAACATTTAACCTCCCCTTCTCCCCTTGTTTTTTTATGTMTTCATGTTTCTCAGAAATTGGAACTCTTCTGTATTTCTTTGTAAATACATTTCTTGTTGGCTCCTAGATTATTTATGTTAAGCTGAAACTGTAGTATCTGTGTAGGGGATGAAGGCAAGGTTTTGAAATTGGAACCTTGCAGTGGAACTGCACATAATACCAAACACATTGAGTCAGTGTTTAATAACACCACCTGAAAGGTTTTTTTTTTTTTTTATTTTAAGAATGGTGGGAGCTTCCCTTGCTCAGCTGTGCCCTGGGAAACACACCCTGTTCATTTGGAATAGCTAAGGAGTCACTGATGGCTGAAGGAGGAGCAGCGTTTTCTGTGGGGCTGACATCCAAAGGTGTCTTGGCAATAAAAGTGGAACTGCAAAAGACAGCYGGTTACAGTGTGTAGTGATACTTGTGTTCGCACTGGAAGGCTGCTCTGTGAAAGGCAATTCTCCTTCTGTTCTCTTTTTGTTAAAGCTTCAGCCCTGCACAGTGCATCCCCACAGTCAGCCCTAAACAATACTGATCTCTGAAGGGATTTGCTGGTTTGTGTGGTTACCTGGGAAGTTTTCATAGCTGGATGACAGCCTAGTGCTATGCTTGGGAGCTTTGCAAGTCCCTATCATTCCTGTGCTCTTTACTGTCACGCCACAGGGGTTAAACATGCCAGGATACAGCGTTTTTTGTCTCCAGTGCTCCGGATGGGCATGCAAGTAACGCATATACATATATTTCCTAGCAAAAGAATATGTTCCATACCACAACTTTATCTATCCTGTACAAATATGCCCATATGTGTGTGTATTTTTGTACAAATTTTCAAAAWTTTGGTTCTATTCAGAGTACTTGGCCTTTTCTTTTTTCATGTAGATTGGCAGATTGGTTATTGGACAGAATGGTATCCTATCCACACCTGCTGTTTCGTGTATCATCCGAAAGATCAAAGCAGCTGGTGGAATTATTCTGACAGCTAGCCACAGTCCTGGGGGACCTGGAGGAGAATTCGGAGTCAAGTTTGAAGTTGCCAATGGAGGTATGGGTTTTGTAAAAAACATGCTACAACATTGCATTTTGGTATSCTGTAAGTAGGCTTTACAAGCATAACTAGCTCTCTGTAACTATGTGTTTTTCATTTACTCTGTTGAAACTGTGAAGAACATAGACCTATCCTTTAAAAAAAATAAATAATAGAAGTATATTTGCCTGCATGTGAAAATCTCCATTAAATGTTCATTGAAGCCCTTGGGGTAGCTGCAAGAGTTCTATAAACAACAGTCTTGCCATCCTGTGTTTACAGTGTTTTTTGTGGTCTTCCAGATCACCATAACCATTCTGATCCTTTTGTAAAGATGTCTATGAGGGAGCTCTGTTTTCTTCCTATTTTGCTTGTCTTGGCATTTAATTTAAAGCATGTAATTTCAGAAGTGCTGTAAGCAGTATAACTCATTGTTTTGTTAGAAGAAAGTGCTTCTCTACGTTTACCCAGGAAGTAACTGGTCTTATCCGGGTCGATAGTTGTATCGTTTTGCTACTGCAATTCCAGCATGGAGTAATGGAATTTGTGTATATAGCTRTTGTCTTGTTTTTCAAAATTGACAACTTTAACACATGTAGGTATGTTATCCATTCCCTATGTTTAACATATATGTACACTCATAAAACATGATGATGGTTGCTGGTACCTTGTATACCTCACACATGTAGAGTTCTTTCCATCTAAAAAAATGAACAGAAAGTGCTTTTAAAGTGTCTCTTTCCCTACTTTGAAGGTGAGAGAACTTGAGAAGGGGGAGTGCTTTTTCTTCCGACCCTTGTTTAATTGAAAAATATACATGGTTAAATGAGTGTGATTTTACAAACAGAATAGGCTTGAATCCCAAAGAGATTAAAKGGAGTGTGTAAGGTCAGCCAGTGAGAAAGCCAGGGTCACAGCATGCATATACCAGAGCCAGACCATTAGATGCATTAGCACTCTATAAACTTTGAAACACCACATGTGTCTGAAATCTGCTTGATAAATGGGTAACAACTGGTGGGGCAGTCTTTCTAGTGTGCTTTTTAAAGAGAATTCAAAAAGGCTGTTAAGCTTTATATATGAAACACTCCTCAAACRCAGGTTGCAAGGTTCAATTATTTATGTTAATCAGCAGGTGCATAATGAAGAGTAGTTGGTTTTCAGTTCCAGGTGAGAAAATATGGTTTAAGTATTAGGCAAGACTTTTAAACTAAGACAGTGGTTCGGCCCAGCAGCGATTGCTTTGGGAAAGTTATTGTTACTCTATGTTCTTGCTCAGTCTGTTTTGCAGATCCAGGTCGAGCTGCAGTGGTTCGCTTCTATAGCTGTAGAAGAGAATGTAGAGTCACTATGATATATCCTTAGCTGGAAATACAAGTAGAGAGCACATCCATCTACTAAGTTAATTTGGAGCTAATGATGTCTTCACCCTTTGGATGGGYTTGGATTAGATGAGTAAGAAGTAATTTTCCTAAGGTAAATGAAGAGTTAACTGGCTGGTTTTGGATGTATTGGACTGCATCTGAGAAGATACTGATTTATGTGGCAATGCACTTCATGTAGCAGCATTGCTGGGGGAGTGGGAAGTTCACATTGAAAAAGCCTCCAAAGATTCTTTGGATTAGAAGACAGAACACATGCAAGGGAAGAAAGCRAATAATTTTTATAGTGAAAGTGTGGCTTTAATATAATCGATGGAGAGTCAGTTAAGCCAGAAATTACTTTTGTTGCAACTGAGACTCAACCTTTGCCCTGCATATGACATTGTTTGTCCAGTAATTTGCACATGAAGTCAGCAGCTTTTCTTCGGTTGACAATAAATCTTTGAAAATAAAGCCATTTTTCAGGCTTTGGCAATGAAAGTAATTCACAAGTAAGATGTGTTTGCTGTTTCTGATTGATATAACTGATCCAGGTCATAATTGTGAACTGTTGAGCAATTAAGGTGTTTTCCAATGAAGATAAATTTCATTSAGGTAGTGGAGGGAATCTGCAATTCGGCACCACTGTCAAATGGTAAAACTTCTAAAAATAGTATTTTTTTATAATGAAATAATGCAAAACACCAGGCTATCGGATCTTCACAGATTTGCACAAAGTCCTATGAAACACCAGAAACTGCTGCTGAAGAAAAGGCTTTCCTTTAATAGCTGTTTCGAGGWTTTATGCAGAGTTAAAAAAAACAGTCTTTGACCAATAAGCCCAAACAAATATGACTGTGGTTACCTCATCCTCTCTGTCCCTGGCCAATTGATTTAAATAGCCTKTGTGAATCAAAATATTGTGAGTAATGCAGTGTAATTCCATGTCTTATTTTTTTGAAAAATGCTTAAAACCGGTATTGTAATGAAAGAACAGACCTTGTTTACTRTAGCAGTTTGTTTTTATTTATTCCATAGTAACTCCAGTATATTCAGAAAAATGTTTGCTGTAGCCATCCGTTTTAAAATAGGAAACCTTCATTTAAAAGAAATGACCCACCACATTATTTTTTCTTAYAGGACCTGCTCCAGACATGGTTTCAGAAAAAATCTATCAAATCAGCAAAACCTTGGAGGAATATGCTATTTGTCCTGATCTTAGAGTTGATTTATCACGTCTAGGAAGACAAGAATTTGATCTGGAGAACAAATTCAAACCTTTCCGAGGTATCAGTGTGTGCTTTTATGCATGCTTAGTCCATTGAGTCTAAATAGTAATACTATGGCAGAATTATAATGGGTAATTATATAACAGAACTTCAGTTTTTCAAGATGCCTTAATAAAAGTTACCAAAGTAAAAGGCAATATAGAATTGTGGAATGGTTGATGGTGGAAGGCACCTTAAGGATCATATTGTTCTAACCCTGGTGTCATGGGCTGGGAAGCCTTTCCTTAGACCAGGTTGCTCAGATTCCATCCAGCTTGGCCTTGAGCACTTCCAGCAATGGGGCAGCCAATTCTCTGAGCAACCTGTTCCAGGGCCTCATCACCCTCATAGTAAAGAATTTATTCCTAGCATCTGATTGAAATCTCTCCTTCTGTTTACAACCCTTCCCCCTATATATACCTGTTTTCAACTACTATAGTTTTTTCAACTACTATATACCTGTTTTCAAAGTCTTTGTATAAGCCTGTTTCAGGTCCTGGAAGACTGCTATTGCATCTCTTTAGAGCCTTCTCTTTATGTGGAACAGCCCAGGTCTCTCAGCCTGTCCTCATAGGAGAGGTTCTCCACTCCTCTGATCATCTTTGTGCCCCTACCTTGGATCTGCTCCAACAGGTCTAYGTCTTTCTGGTATTGAGAGCCCCAGAGCTGGATGCAGCCCTGCAGGTGGGGTCTCACAGAGCAGAGCAGAGGGGCACAATCCCCTCCCTGGCCCTGCTGCCCACCCTGCTTTGGATGCAGCCCAGGACACGTTTGGCTCTTCGGGCTGTGAGTACCCGAAGTACCGGGGTCATGTTCAGTGTTTCATCCACAAAAGCCTCCAAGTCCTTCTCTGTAGGGCTGCTCCCTGTGAGCTCTTCTCCYAGTTAGTACTCACGGCTATCTGGGATTGCCCTGATCCAGGTGCAGCACATTGTTGGACTTACTGAACCTTATGAGATTCTTATGGATCCACTTGTCAAGCTTGTCCAGGTCTCTCTGGATGGCATCCTCTCCTTCTGTTGAATTAACTGCACTGCTCAGGTTTATATCATCTGTAAACCTGCGGAGGATGCACTCATTGATGAAGGTATTAAGGAGTTGTCCTCCCAAGACCGAGCCCTAAGGGAACCCACTCCTCACTTGGACACAGAGCTRTTGACAACACTCTGGCTGTGTCCACCCAGCATACATCTTATCCATTGAGTCGTTGTCCATCCATGAGATCCATGTCTCTCCAATTTGGAGATAAGATGCCATGCGGCACTGTGTCAAAGAACTTAAAGCAGGCTATGTACATGGCATTGATCTGTCATTCATCATCTGAAAGGTCAAAGCAGCTGCTGGCATTACTCTAACAGCTAGCCGCAGTCTCAGCACAGCACCCCCACCCCTCCTTCTCAGCCTGTCTCTTTTGAAAAACTTGTAGCCCTCAATTGCATTGCTCCAGTCATGTAACTCATGCCACTATGTTTCTGTGATAGCAGTTAGGTCAGAGTTTTCTAATTGCACTGTTGAGGTTTCAACTCCTTTTGCTTGTGTCCAGTGCTGAGTGCATTTATRGGTAGTATTGTGTTTGTTTTGCACTTAAGGAATCTGAATTACAGACCTTTAAGTGCATCAGGTCTTATCTTTCAGCCARATATCTTTGCCAAGTTATGCTTTTATGCTTGCTAATGGTTAAACACCAAACACAAACCTTTTGGATTAGGAATGCTTTGCTTATTGAAGTCTAAGTGACAAAAGAGTAAGTGAAATTCTCAGTTTATTCATTCTTTGTTCACACTTTCTGAAAAGTGGAATTTGTRAGGCACTATCCATCCAGTGACTGCAAATGTGAAGGGATTGCTTAAGCACATGATTAATTTTAAACATGTGAATACTTTTCTGCTTACACCTGATTTAAAGTTATATTACACAGCTGTTTTCTTGAAGGTGTCAAAAACAAATCAAGGCATCCTGACATGTATTTAAAATTTCATGTGTATTTCATATATTTCAAATACTATCCAGTCTGTGTGGCTTCAAGAACTTTTYTGCATTCCTGATGCCCTAGTATTTAAAGCCATTTTGTTTTCACCCAAAATTCACATTTCAAGACAATTTATGTTTTTAGAAATTAAGTTTTTAATTATCAAAAGCCCCTAAATTATAGATTCAATGGGGTTATTTATTTTATTGCAAAGAACGTGTTTGGTGTTTTTAGGCAAACAAAAACCAAAGAGAATTCCAGCACCACTCTGGAATCATAGAATTGCTACAGTATTAAATTTTGCTTTTTAAACTTTATCTTGCCAAATAGTATTTTTCTAAATGAAAATGAATTCCCCATATATGTATAAAAGTATATACAAGTAGTTGCAATTTTTTGGTATTTTTTTTCTAAGAGAAAATAATTTCCCTATCATGTCTTCCAAGAATACATCAACCTGAGACAGTAGAGCTACCAGGAAACCCTGCTGAAGCAATGTAATTGGCTTGTAAATGCATGAATAAATACGGTTTACACAGATTTGAATGCAGATTGAAATTGCTGAAAGAATGAAAATAATTTAAAAAGTAATGTAAGGTACTATCTGTTGTATATAAAACTTGTCCTTTTTCAGTTGTGTGAGYTTACTCCTGGGAATCAAGGCTACAGGTGGCTGAATAAACTGAGATTGGGTTTGGCAGGAGTTAAAATAATTTTTAGACTTCAATCCTACATGTACTTTGTCTTCAAATGTTTACATGTGTGAACAGCTCCACTGGAGTTGCCACATTTGTTCATGTGTGTAAAGCTTAGAGCCTACTCAAATGCTGCTGGAGCAGGGCATAGATGATGTGAAATAATATAATCTTAGTGAATGTTTGAGACTTTCAACCTTACTGTAGAATTGACTCTTTCTCAGATAGGTTTTACAGATTGTTTTTCAGCCTTGACAACTTTTTTTGTTTCTTCAAGTGTGTTGTCGCAGTCCATTCTAAGTGTTTTTCTCAGGTTCAAAAAATGTGTATTTCATTTCTGTGTTRCTGTAAAGAAAAGTGTTAGTGTGAGGTCAGTGTTTCTGAGCAAAATTGGATGAGATTCTAAGTAATAATTTACCTTTTCAGTAAAATGTTTCAAGATACTTATTTAACCAGATGAAAACACTTTTGTATGACATATGCTTTTTCATTTGATTGGGAAAAGTAATTCATTCCAAGATGACTGAGAAGCATAGCTTTTGACAGTTTGGTATGTGCTTTCATTATGACAGACTTATTTTCATTAATTCTTATTTGTTTGATGTGTTGCATCCAAAAGAACTAGAAAAATTGTAGTGCTCTGCTTGTATGAATGTGTATTTCAAATTATGAAGACCTTAGTGAAAAACCAGATGCTGTATCTGAGTCTTGCTTTCCTAAATCAATGAGATCTACAATGCAAAAGTGTAGTTTGTTGCTCTATGGCAAGCTGAACACAGGTATTGTGGATACCAGAATTTACAAGAATTGGCTGTATATCTGTCTGATGGAATGATRCAGCTGGATACTGCTGTCACATAGAAGAATAGAACCTCTGGTGTCAACTTGTCATGGACATCTTCATACTCTGAGAATGAAGCTATTTATCTTGCAAAGTTTTTTAGGGTTTAGTTGTGTGCTCTGACTTTAGTGGGTTGCGCAGAAGAGARGTGGAAGAGAGAACTTGGCTTGTGTGAACTGTAGTCACTTTTTTCTGTGTAATTTTTCTAGTGGAAATTGTGGATTCTGTGGAAATCTACCTCAATCTCCTTCGAAGTATTTTTGACTTCAATGCTATCAGAAATTTGCTGACCGGACCCAATCAGATTAAAATAAGGATTGACGCAATGAATGGAGGTATGAACTCAAATGCTAACAGGACAGAATCGTAGGTATACTGAAATAACTTCCCACTAAAAGTTGTATACTGCAGTGGTTTCCCAATAACAGTMCAGCATATAAAAGTCAGACTTTTATGTAAAGTTAAGGATAATAAGAAAGGATTTGAACCTTATACTACCAACAAAGGCAATCTTAACRATGGGTTAGATCTGTTACTAGGCAAAGAGGTTTATCTTACATGATCAATAAATAAAGGCATATGTGCCCAATAAAACTTTTCTTTCTGCCTTTGGAAGCAAGCAAGATGAGGTAAGCTTGCCATGACAGGGTGATGAGGTAAATTGCAATGTCCAGTGACTGAGTAGGTTACACGGCAGTCTCCACTAAGAGGAAATTCGAAATGATGTAAAACTAGTTAAGTCTGAATAAATAAGTTAGGTGAGACCTCTWTCTCACTAGTGTTGAAAGTGAACAAATTTCAGTGTACTGTGAACAAGTTGAAAGTGTCGCAGAAGACAGGTAGGGGAAGACAACAATGGTGTGCTGATACTAAAAACCACAAACTGTGTCGCTTGGGGAAACACAGATCAGGATGAGATCTATTTTAGGCTACACTATGAAAATGTAAATAAAGATTACTACAGATAATGAGTTGAAGGAGTGTAAGTAAGAGTGTTCAACATTATCTTAYGGAAAACAGATAAACCAGGTTTCATTCCTTAATGGGATTACAAAAACAGACCAATAAAGGGGGCTGGATAGACTTAGAAAACTTCCRTAAAGCATTTTGTCCAGTACAGTTCGAAATACCATAGAGAGTTTACAGTAGTGTTAACACMCAGCTCACTGTGGCCAAGGATTACAGTCTCATCCAATCAGTGTAAACACCCAGTTTTTCCAAGCTGTGTCAAAAGGGCAGGTGGTGTCTTTGAGCGATGCAGAGGGAGCAGTGAGGAAGGCGCTGTCTCTTGGCAATTACATGTTGCTAAAATACCTTACAGAGCTCTCGTGTCCAGTCTGTTCCTGAGTGTTAAGAATTTTTGCATGTTGTCAAAAAGATGCATGGTCTTAGGGTTAGAAAAACTGATACGACATACAAACATTTTAAAGGACTGAGTTTATTTACTTTATWTACATGGTGATAGAGATTTGGCTTTATGACCTTGCATCTCAGTGGAGAGATAGCCTTACTATAACATAAACTACAAGAAGATTAAGTGTATACAAGAATGTTTCTTTGTACTACAAAGAAAGTAGRTGTTTTGGGGGATTTTTCTGCAGAAAAAGTGTTTTTCTGACTTCTATTCTGAAAATTACCAAAAAGAATTAATAGAGAGAGAAGTTGAATCAAAGCAAACTCTCCTGAAATGTTGCTTGCGTGTTTATGYGTAACAGTGAATAACCTTTGAAGTAATCTATCAAAAATATTTGGGGTTTGCCYTTCTCTTGATGACATCTGATAAAAGGACTTTCTAGATGAGACACATTAGCCAAAAGTGAGCCATTAGCCACAATATAGTGAACATTACAGAGGATCACATGTGTATGTTGACAAGCTGTCTTCTAAAATTTATTTTAGCTCTATATCTCCGGAATATATTTTTATGCCTGTACACTTTGGTAGTTTGACATTAGCAGAAAAAAGAGTAATTTGCCAGGAGTCTACTTTAGATAAGAACCTGAATGGTATATTTTACRGAGTTAACATGTATGTTTTCATGAAAAGAAGTTTCTCACGTAGTTTTACCTCAGGTCACAGCTGCTCCAATTAGCAAGATTTCGGAGTAAGGTAGGAGAAAGAGAGAGCAATCACTCCTGCATTTTTTACCTCTTGAGTGAGCTGTTCATGCCTGCATCAGGGCTGCATTGTGCTCAGGTAATGACTCTTCAGTTACCAAATGCGTATCACAATTATGTTGCAGAATAGCATGGGGTCTTAGTTGGCCATATCTTTAACAAAAGAGTATATTGGTATTAGTTTTGAGAAAGTTTTTATTTGTTGTCTGTGTGGTAGCAACTGAARTGCAGTAAGATTCTTTGGTGGACAAATCTATTACAATTTTCACATGAATTGGAATACTAAGGTAGGTGTATTTCCCATTTACATTCCATTACTGTTCACTTTCCTTGCTATTATGTGTTGTTTAGGCACACAGAATAGCGTTTTATTTTTATTCTAGTGAGAAAAACGCCTTCCTGCCTATGATAATTTCTTCACTTAACAATGGGTGAAAAAAACCCGTGTTTTTCACCATTTAGTGATTACTTTTTCACTTCCAGTCGTGAGCTGTGATTTTCATACTGAATTGATTATTTTCATACTGATTAATTATTAACTGTGAGGACAATCACATAGTCCTCTGTGAAATAATGGTTTGGGGATTATTGCAAGGACAGATGTATAGAATTGCTGAAAGTATGTTTTGTATCAAATCTCCACAGTACTGTGAAAAATTCAAATGTCAAGCATACGCTTTTGTGATTGCATGGCAGATTTCTGTTTTCACAGTTATGGGACCTTATGTGAGAAGAATCTTGTGTGATGAATTGGGAGCTCCTGCAAATTCTGCCATAAACTGTATTCCTCTGGAGGATTTTGGTGGACATCCTCCTGATCCAAATTTAACATATGCAACTGCCTTGCTGGAGGCTATGAAAGGTGGCGAGTATGGATTTGGAGCTGCTTTTGATGCTGATGGAGTAAGTATTTAGATCTGTCTTCAGGTTCATCATGGTTGTTGTTTTGTCTGGGGTCAGATACAGGACATGTAAGTATAATTTATTTGCCTTTCAGTAACCCATTGAAGCTGACAGTGCTATTACTTTCAGGTACAGATGGTAACAATTGCAACCCATAAATCAGACACATATGTTGTAATTTGTCTCTGCAGAAGACTGCAAATCAAGCAGGATTTCAAGGCAGAATGAGAATTATTTAAATAATCAGTCTGGCTTTGTCTTGTGCTGGCGTAACATTTTTCCCTGGTTAGGAGCAGACAGCACATAGATAATACAGACTTGTCACAGTAAACAGTAACGTTAAATCCTTTTTTGTTAGCATAATAAATTAAGGGCTTTTTAGCTAAATAAAGCAGTGAATCATAATCTCTGTTTATTTTATTTTTTTAATGTAATGTTGTCAGCATTCTAAAAAGCAGTTTGTTACAGAAGCAACTTTCTGTCCTGACAAGGTGGGAAAAGTATGAAAAGGTTCTGAAGAGCAAAAGCTGTTTTCTAGTCTCAGTAAACACAAAACACTCTCCCACTCCTGTAATAGTGTGTGTCATTGGCAAAAAGGCTCCTACTCACGCGTTCTCTTGGAAGAAGCAGAGATGCTAAAGTGACATATAGGAGGAAGAAGCTAGAAACTGATCTGGAGCTTTGATTTRCAAGGCAGGAGGGAGTTGATGGTATGACAGTGAGATTATGAACCTGCTGGGATAATGCCAGTAAATTTTTCTGCCCAGAGAAGGATGTGAATAACCCAAAGCCTATCCTTTTTTGTCTGCCTCCAGTGGATCTGGGARAAGAAATTATGTCTCCTCAATACATGGAATTTAGGATGCTATTTTGAATTTCTTTTCTTCTCYAGGACCGCTACATGATCCTTGGCCAAAATGGTTTCTTTGTTAATGCATCAGATTCACTGGCTATAATTGCTGCCAATCTGTCTTGCATTCCATACTTCTGTCAGATGGGTGTCCGAGGATTTGGCAGAAGCATGCCTACCAGCACAGCTCTGGACAAGTAAGATGAAATATTTATTTGTATCACCTTAGTCATTACATTASTTATCTCTACTTTTTATTACATAGCGATTCCAGAATTGTGACAACTTTTGGTAAGCGCTTCTAATTTTCACAGTCTTCATGTGCTTTATTTTTTAAACAAGATTTTGATTTTACCTAGACTAATTTTTCCCATCTTTACTTGCATTAAAAGAGTTTAATTCAGTCTGGAAGAGAAATAAATAGTTAGATCTAATGTACAAATATTTGGTAATTCTTTTTTCAGAAAACCTCACTCTTTTTATTAGAAAATAAAATGACAGTCATGGAAGTTTAAAACAGGTAAAGTAGTAATTCATACTAAACAACTATTCAAAAAACCAAAGCCTTCTTATTACAAACTGCTGAAGTATATAATCTGTTACAATATAAAATGTCCCAAAAGAGACTGCAGGCAGTTGAAACATCCATTCCCAGTTTCAAGACAGATTATATCTAAAACTATTACTGACAAATCCAATCTGCTCTTTAAAGATTTGCTGGATGAGTATCTTGTGTTAGCAGCTGAATTTTGAACAAGTTTCATCCAGGCCTAAATTTTCTGTAAATATCAAGATAAGCTGATTAAATATTACTGCCTTAATGTGTTCTGTGTGGAAAAAGCATGGGCTAAACCAGTGTTCATGTGGCTGCATAGCTTTAATAAGACAAGAGTGATCTGCTGCTTCCCTTGAATGCTCAGGAAACAGTCGTTTTAAAGTGAAATGTATCTTGTGTGAAAGGGTTGATTGCTCTGTCTACAGTTTGCCTATTCAGGAAGTTCTGAAAAGTTACTAAATTCAGAGCTTGCAGCTTCCTCTAATGCTTGACAGAATYTTCAGGAAAATATTCCTTAGTTGTGGGTGGATAGTCTAGTTTAAGGAAATACTGTTAGTCAGTGTTTGATGTATTTTATTTATTCTGTTCAGCAGTCCAGAAATCTGATTMTTGTTATATTAAAGTACAATATAAAATAAGTAGAGTTCATTTTGTATATAAACACCATATCTGCATTGCAGTAAGAACTGATGGAATGGTGACATTTAAATATGTTTGTGTGTCTTCTTTCATAAGGTTTGATAAATATATCAAAAAGCATGAACTGAAGTCCCCTTCAATAACGCAGTGACTGTTTGAGTTATATTCTTTGCAATGTTTACTTGATCTTCTGGCGCAAAAATCATCTCATGGTGATTACTGCCTTATTTAGTTTTGTGGAGCTGAGCCTGATTATTAAATAAAACTGAACAAGTGATAATGATGGAAGGATGTAAATATTTTCCTCTCCATTCTTACAAATATTTATTGTTATGGAATAATTGTTATGGAATTTTCTGTCTGTATCCAGGACACTTGATTTATTGATTTTCTATTTTATTTTGTAGCTCTCTGTGTTTTCTCAAAGACCTACAAGTTGCATGTTGTCATGTAGTTCAGTTTTCACACAGAACATCTAGTTCCAGCCCCTCTGCCCTGGGCAGGGACGCCTTCCACTAGTTGTGCAGCTCMGGCGATATGGCGGGGGCACTTGCTGGTGAAGATGAGGCAAAACTGCCATCGAATCCCTCAGCCTTCATATCCTGGAGAATCAGGTCTCCTGTTTGTTTCTGTAGAGAGTGCACATTTTTCCTTATCTTTGTTTTATCACCAGTGTACCTATAGGAACTATTCTTGTCACTTTTGACATCCCTGGCAAATGTAATTCTGTCAGATCTTTAGCTTTCGTAGCCTTATCCCCAGCTATTTGGGCAGTTCATCTGTATTCCTACAGGTGTCCCTGCTTCTTCCCTCTGCAGGCTTTCTTCTTTTGTTTAGGTTTGTGCATGAAAAGCTTGTTCATTCACACAGGCCTCCTGGTCTTTTTGCCTGACTTCCATTTTGGTGGGATGCATCTCTGTCAAGCTTGGAGGTGGTGTTCTTTGAATGTTACTCAGTTTTCTTGGTCCCATCTTTCCTCCTGGACTTTATCCCAAGGCACTCTATTGAGCAGATCCTTGAAGAGGCCAAAGCCTGCTCCCCTGAAGTCCAGGGTAGTCAGCATAGGTKTCATGTTGAACTGAATTCCAGTTACATGTGTCTGTAAACATAAGAAAAAGTTCTACAAATGCCAAGGACATCTCACAGTGGGACAGTGGTGTAAAAGAATGTACATAAGACATTCGGGATTCCTTTAATCCACCCCATTTGTGTGATTTTCTAAAACTGTTTGGCTTTTGCCTTCTTTGCACCTACTAAATATTTAGTGTGGGCTCTTCACCACCAGCATTTTCTGTCARAAAATATCCATTTGCTCCACGATTTTTCTCGCCCTGAGCTGCAGGGTAATCTCTGCTCCAGTGCYTGCAGCATCTTTTCCTTGCCTCCCTCTTCTCTGACCTTAGTGTTCCCATGGCTGTTTCTTCCTCACTCTCCWTTTTTGGACAGCTTTTTGGCCTTTAAAAGTATGTTTTCCCAGAAGGGCAGCAGCTTGGTTGCTCGGCTCATCTATGTCCATCTGGGTCTGTTGGAGCTGATAGGAATGGTCGTGTCTGGTGTGGGGCAGTCAGGGCCCCTTCTCATAGAGGCCACCCCTGCAGCCGCCAGCTAACAAACCCTACCATGTGCACCCMGTACAACATCTAAACCAAATCTTATATAGTTAAATATTGCTSTCATATCTGTCATTCAAATTGGTATTTATTTCATTTGAGGTAGTAGATGCATAGCAGATCTTCATAAATTCAGATATTAAGTGATAAACTTCGTTCATATTCATACCAGTCTAGATCCATGGGTTTCTTAGATGTGTCCCACTTACCCTGGTAGATTTGAAGTATGACAGCTTGAGTTAGTCRTAATTTGGCCTTTTATGCCTATGTAGTACCATTCAGTTCCATGGAAATACTTGTTTAAAAGTACTTTGAAAAGTCTATTTTGTTAGTGAATGTGAWGAAATAAATAAAGGAAGAGGACTTTCTTGCCAGCTCTTACCTACATTGTAACATGTAGTCGTAACAAGGGAGGGAAARCATATTTGATAAGCAGAGTACTTTAAAATTCTGCTGTGCCGTTGAGTGCTGATACATCTTATTTTTTGTATTTTCTTGTTACTATGGGAATAGAGAAACTGTGTTAAAATAAAGAGGATTGGAAAGGACACAGCAGCATTTATAATAGTAGGTTCAGTAGAATAGCAAAAGAAGTACCTATGAAATGAAAAGAGGTTTATGTTTTACTTAGTAGTCTTCCTGAAGAAGTTGGGAAATTGTAACTTTAAGCCCACCTAACCAGGATTTAATAATACAGCCACTACTCCATGGGAGACTAAAACAATTGGAAATCTTTTCCCAACCAGTATAGGAGACTAGGGAAATAGAGATAATGGTGGTTAGAAGTATCTTGTGTGTGAAACATCCCTTCATGCTTTTTTCTTGAGAGAAGGTGGAATTCCGTTTGARGTTCTTTTGCATTTGATGATGTCATTGCAATGTCTCTGGCATCAGTTATTTTCATGAAGATAACTGTTTTCATGAAAAGCCCACTATTATCTGAATGGTGTAATTTGATTTGTATTTACAAAATTATTGGTACTGTAATGTACTCAACCGGCTCTTTTGGCTGCTTCTGAGCCTTGGTAATAAAAGTAGATCTCTGGGGGAACTGAATCAATCCCTGTTTACTRCTGTCTTCTAAGGTCATGGAGGTTTTTCCTGATGTCTATGTTAGAGAGCAAATRAAAGCCACCACTTTGTATGATGTGTCCATGTTGTGTGGCCACAGTTTAGCCTAAATAATTGAAGCAGAGCTTTTCTTTAGCTGTATTAAAGAAAAAAATAATGCACAGCAGTATAAAGAAAGAAAATTTGTTCTTTTTTCACTTGTATGCATGATGTGTTGCTTAAGACTTGCTAAAAGGGCATTATTAAACTTAAATAGAAGGAGGCAGTAATCCAAAAGACTTTAAATGTTGCYTAGGAATATGGCATTACCAAATGGAGCAGTGAATTACGAGAGAATTCACTCAAAATATTTAACATTTGCRTGTGTTTGATTGAAGTGACTGCTGGAATATACTAGTATGTACTGTAGTGAGAGGATAACACTTGACAGGAAACATCTGCTTTAATATGCTCCAACATCAACAGGATTGTGGCAGTACGTCTCCAGACTTCAATTCTCTGGCATTCTTTTAGGTACCCTTAGGCTGGTGTTCTTTCTTTTTGTAAGGAATGTGAACTTGCATTCCCTGTTCAAAAAACTATTCTTGTTTCGTATCTTTGTATTCTGATTTATCTGATGCCTGCATAACAGGAAAGGAAATTAAATACTGAGATGTTAGCTAACCATGTACAAAATGAGAATCACAAGGGTGAATAAAAATTGTTCCTGTAGGAAATACGAAGCTGGGTGTGTGTGTAAAATAGCAGTCAAGAAGGAACTGGAGAAAAGGGTTTGTGAGAGAATACTACTGTGACTAGCATCATCTGATAGGTTGTTTCTACGGCAAGATTGTTTCAACAGCGTAGGTGCTTTGACTACACTTAGCCTGGGCAGAGCTAAGCACCTTACTGTGCTGCCCCCTGCCACTTTACATCTGGTAGCCCATCTCTCAATGCAGCTTTGACACATCTGTGCTCTGCTGATCGTGTTTATTGTCTGGTCATTTAGAGCCAGCTTTTGAGGGGGGCTGCAGTGACAATGAGTGTTCTGACTAAAGAAATGTCCTCGTGTGGTGAAGGACAGAGATGCTATAAGCACTAGCCAACCTGTCTTGGTTGCAAGAAGGAGGCTGACCCTCTCAGCAAGAGACATTGCTGGTTTGAGTGGGGTCCATTTTGTCTGAACCACACCATGAAGCTTTGCTTAGAGCATATAAACATTAGGYTGGAAAAGACAGATCATCTTCCAGTCTTCCTGTTCTTGTTCCTGTAAGATCATGAAGTCCAACTTTCTTCCAGTCTTCCTTAGTTGTTCCTGTTCCTTTTCCTACTTTTCCCCACCCCCTTCCTTCTCTCCCTCTTTTTCTTACAGCTTTTATTTGTTCTCTTCTTTTGCTAAACACTTTTTATTTTGATGTATCTTAGTTCTCTTTCTTATCTTTGACATCCCCATGTTCTTCCCCTGTTCCTCTTTTCCCACTTGCTTCCCATGCCATGTCTCCTCTGTTTCTTCAAATGTACCTCAAGCCATGGAAAGCAGCACACCACATTCCGCTTGTGMCGTTGTCATTATTTACTTGAATTCTTAAAATACATATCCTGCATGTATTTTTTGTCTGTCTTTTCTTGTGCATTTCTGTGTTGTTGGTCGTCTGAAAAAGTTTGTGCCAGAAGCAGGACAGGCACTGTGGGCTTCTTTTTCTCTGCATGGACATCCTTTACTGTTRAGGGATTTTTTCAACATAAAGGCTTCTCAAGCCTTTTCAACATAAAGGCTTCATAAATACATCTTTCTACATGGTTAATACTGCATTCACTCTGTGACTGTGATTTGTTCAAGTTACTCCAGTCATGACCTTACTCTTTTTATCTTTCTTCAGCCCGATAATTCAGTCTCACTCTCTCTGATCGGAAATAGGCTCACTGTGAATTTTTTAAGACACCTCTGTCAAATTGAGTCCATGTCACAAACAAGCAGTTCTGAAATTAGATAGAACAGAAAGACAATTTGTGTTGTTGAATGCTGCAGAAGGGCAACAGCGTAAAACCTTCATGAATGTAGTTTAACATGTTTGAAACATGATATAAAGTTGGGAGTAYTGTGATGGGAAAGACATTCAAGATTTGTAGCTTTCAACATTGCAACATTRAAAGTGTCCGTTTACATCCTTTGTAGTTAGTAAAGAATGGTAGTTTTTTCTGTATAATCTTTCAAGTTCTACAGCTAGATGTTGATTTACACAGATATGACATGTTTGAGAAGACCTGAGGAGGAAAAACCAACTCTTTACAAGGCACCAATGTCCTTTCTCTTGCTGTGCCTCCCTTGTAGTTTTATTTTTACAATGTGYTCATAATGTAGCTTCTATCCATTCATGAATGTTTTTTAAATGGTGGAGGCGATTTAGCATTGCAAATATTTTCAAGGATATCCTTAAAGAGTTGTCTTGGTCTTTATGTTTTCTTTGATGCTGGACTTGGTATGTTTTAGTACAGTGTGGAATATTTGACTGTTGCAAACCCACCATATGCTTCACTATCCAGTGTTTTCTTAATCCTAGCCTGAACTAAAAAAACATGCTTTACTCATTGCAGGCTGCATTTTGTATGTATATGTGGTAAATGTTTATTCTCAACACTTTACAGGACAACAGCAGATGGATACTCAAAACTTTTTCAGTGGAAGATGAGAATGAGCATTCATCAACGTATTGCATGCTATTGACATTTACAGGACAGAATTACCTTGTGTTCTTCAGTAGCTGTTTGTGAAAGAAAAGGGCAGAAAACATGGTGGTGTCCTGTCCTGTGAAGTATCAATAGGATATTGATATTTCAATCATATCTGAGTATCTGTGTGGTCCTTTATGGATGAATGGCAAGAGAGGCTAAGCAGTCCCATGGATTGCCTTCTTTTATTGGCACACAAATTAGCTTTTGAGAGGGATTGCCTGGCCAGTGCTGGACCTGAAGGCTCATCCCTGGTGGGAATGGCAGGCTACACAATACTCTCTCATACAAAGGTGGTTGGATTCTGATCTGTGCATGGAGTGGACTTAGCTTAAAATGAGCAGGTTCATTAGATGTGCAATGTGAAGCTTGCAAGACTGAGTACATAAAAGTGTATTGAAAGCTTTTTCATGTAAGAAAAGATAAGTAGAAAACTATGCACTGCTCWGTTTCCAGCTTAATTTTTACCTGAGAATGAGGTCAGTTTTTCAACCAGAGTTACAGAGTGAGATTTAGTACTTGGTGGGAAATAAATATATTTAGTAATCTTGATTAACTTGTGTTTAGAAATATGTGCGATTGTAGTTCTTACAAACAGACTTTTGTCTAGGCTTAATGTGCCACATCTGAAAAACTGTGTGAGAAAAGGAAACATTTTGCAAAATGCCTCTGCAGACCTTTCACTGTGCAGTAGACTGATGTTGGTTAACAGAAAGTTCACAGTTTTCTTAATGCTCCATCTGTCTTACATCTCAAAAAGTATACAGCTATGAATAAACAGCAGGAATTTGTCCTACAAATGTCCTGGTCAAAAAGCGTTTTAATTAAAACAATCTGTGAAATTTTGCAGCAAGTCAGTCACAAAAGACTTTGTGACTGCTTAAAGGCCCCTTTTCTTTAAAGGACTTACTCAGTCTTATTATGTGCTTCAATTTGGAAAGGCTTTCCAGCAGATTATCAAGTCTGAACATGTTTTGCCYAGGCTGGACAGCACAGCTGGTATGAACCCAAGAGCAGCCTCTCCCATCAAAGGGTTTTTTGTCAATGGGTGACCTTCATGGAGAAGGCTTCCTTCTGATTTAAAAGCAAACKTTACTGGCACAGAATTTCAAAACAGCATGTTTACATTCTATTTCTAGTGTGTATTAAAGTATAATTTTATTGGGTTGTTTACAAATGAAGAGGATGGTAAATTGTTCTTTAACTTCTGTGTGTTTTGAAGACCACCATAAGACTGTGGCAGAGACAGGGTACTTAACATTTTTGAAGAAGTTTTCCAACATCAACCATTCTTTGATTCTGTAGTAACAGTCTATATCTATGGCATATTATATTATCTTCTTTACTTTTTCTATGAGCACTATCCTGTAGTTGTGAAACTTCTTTCTTCCTTTTCCTTCCCAGCCAAGCCTTACAACCAAACAGAGCACTTATTAAGTAATCAGTTTCTTAAAATCTGCAGAACAGTTTGCAATAGAGAATAAGGAAAACTAGTGTAAAGCAATCCAAATCTAAATGGCATCACGAGAGAGCTACTAGAATAAATCATTTTTAACCAATCTGATTGCCTGGCTGATAAAATAATGGAATCTGTTGATGTRGTTAAGACAGCAGATGTCATCTATTGCCACTTTAGCAAGGCTTTTGAAACTGTCCCACATTATTCTTGTATCCAACCCAGTACTTTATGATTAGGGTGGGTGGACAGCTAGATGAGCAAAAGTGTGGTTTGATGCTCATTCACAGGTAATTGGTAAATGAACTGGTAAAAAGTGGGGTGCTGCAGGGATCTATTCTATGACCTGTCCTGTGTAACATCTTTCTCAGTGGTCTGATGGGGAAGATGGAGGATTGTCAAAACAGGTTTGTAGATGACACCACATTGTGTGTCCAGGTACCTGGTGGTGTGCTGGAGAGCAGAGCCACCAGTCATAGAGTTATCAAGGTTGGAAGAGACCTACAGGAGAGAAAGACCTACCCATCCAGTCCAACCACCAACCTGGCACTGCCATGGTCACCGCTAAACCACCACCAAAACACATCACCAGATCCAGATGCATCAGATCCAGTCCATATCCAGGGATGTGGATTCCACCACCTCCATGGGCAACCTATTTCAGTGCCTGACCATCCTAACAGTGAAAAAAAAATTCACTCCATCTATCCCCTATCTTAGCCTAAGGCCATTTCCTTTGTGCTCTCACTGCAGGCACAGCAGAAGAGACTGACCYCCACCAAATAACAACTTCCTTGCATAGAAGTTGCAGAGAGTGATTAGGCTTGCCCAGAGCCTCMTTTTTCATAGACTAAACAGAGATCCCTCAGACATTGCTCATATGATATGTTTACTGGATCCTTCATAAACCCTGTTGCCCTTCTCTGGACRTGTTCCAGAACCTCAAAGTCCTTTTTGAAATGAGTGCGCCAAAAATGAACACAGAAGTAGAGGTGCAGCCTCACTAGTGCTGAGTACAGGACAATCTCTGCCCTGATCCGCCTGGCCACTCTGTTCTTGATACAATCAGGGGAACCTGAACAGCTGGCAGGAATGGATGGCAAAGACTTAATGAAATTCAGCAATGACAAACCATGAATCCTGCTCTTAGAATGGCAGAGCCCTACAGTGATGCAGGCTGGAGCAGAGGAACTGAGGAGCAGCTCTGCAGAGACAGTCCAGCCTCCGTAGTTGTCTGAGCAGCTGTGTGCTCTGAAATCATTCTTACAAATAAGAATGTGGTGCAGAGAGTGGAAGAAGTGATTTTTCTCTGCTTTCCATGCGTGAAACTGCTCACACATACTGGGTTTGGTTTGGGGATCCCCAGTAGGAAAGACATCAGTAAATGGGAGTGAGTTCAGCATAGGATCACCAACACAGATGGAGGGTGGAGCACAAGCCCTAAGTGAAGAGGCTGGGTAGCTGGGTTGTCAGCCTGGAGAAGGTTTCTCTGGTGGTACCTAACAGCAGCTGCTTATACCTGTGGAGTGACTGTTGAGAAGGTGGAGCCAGGCTCCTCACAGCTGTGCATGATGGAAGGACATTAGGCAAAGAAATGAGGAAGTTCAGTTAAAGCCATGAGCATCCTCATCTGGACTAGAGACGTTCCGTGGTCGCTTCCAATATAAATTATTTTACAATACTGGGTCCCTGTGAAGAGACCTTTGCTGGAAAGTCCTTACACCACCAAGATTGTTGAGCCTGCCTACATCCTTGCACTCTTGTACTTACTGTGGAGCAGCAARGTGATCTATGAAAAACCTTCAAGTTGCCTTAATTTTTTATTTTTTTCAAATTTTCTTTGAGAAAATCACACTGTTTCTATCCTGATCATTTTCTGAGCCATCCTGCTGACTCTGCATGAGAGGTTAGAAGTATTATAGTACTTGGGAGGTGAAGAAGCAGCTCTGGAGGCATGCAGTAACTTCTGATATGTACCTAAAGCTATTTTTTCTCTGTTATTCAGATGATTCAGAGTATTGATAACCCAATTTGAATCACTGTCAGTACAGAGTTTTGTAATACACGTAGTGATTATATTCACATTTGGCTTGCATCTTYGTCAATGAGGATAGGCACAGTGAACCAGCTGATCTCACTGTAGTAAACCTGGAAAGGCTAAGAATAGGAAATGTGTACTCAGTATGTGTACTCAAATGTGCAGAGGGTATTTTCCCTCTGCTTAGTTCAAAGGATTCCTGCATTTCCTGAAAAAGACTATGGATCTTGCCAGTCTTTAGTTATTATTACTGAAGTTCACCTCCCTACGTTTCTGCAGAGGAACGTAAGGAGAATACCTCTTCACTACACCTTTTATTATGTCACTTTTCTAGTATAATAAAAATTTTCCTGACAATTTCTGTAGAATYAGAGAACTTACGTTTCCTCCTTGCCTTCCTAGACTGTTTTATTGTTGAAAAACCCATGGGTTCTGAATGCAGCAGTGCGGGACTTGAGACTAGAACAGAAAAGGTTTAAGGGTGGGAACRTGAGAAGGCTTGTTTTTTCCCTGTTCATGCTTTGGGATTTTTTTGTTTTTCTATAATTTGCATGCATTGCAGACGTAGCTGATATTTCATTGTTGCAYTTATTTTTTTGCTGAATCCTTAATGAGACAAGGTCCAATACTGAAATTAATTTATATAATTTTATTCTCTTATGTCATTAGGTAAGTTTCATTTTCCAGGGATGAGCTTGCTTTAATCAGCCGGGGTCTTTTTGTTTGTTTCTGTTATTTCCATGCTTTAAGAAGATTGGTCTCCTGTCTTATTCAGAAAACCAGAACAAGTCAGGCTGTTAACACAAGATACTACAGCATAGCAATGACAGCTGTTTTTTCTGTGTGTATATTTGAAAAACTCCTCCTTTGCTCGCAGAACTTAGCTGGTCACAAGCCTTGCTGTTGGGAATGGGGCAGAGACAGACTGTCTAATACTAAGTCAGTTGTCATAAAATAAGTGGACCATCTCTTTTCTAGAACAAGGCATAGTCTTACTGCTGCTAGCCATGACAGAACTTGGACTCTAAAATAAGCCTGYAATCTTTAAAAGAATTGCATTTGTTGTGTAAAAGTTCACTAAGTGCTGTAAGTTACCATATCCAATCGCCATGTATTATSTTTGTCCTTTAGTTTACTGACAGAGAGTTAACTTACTCTATAGGCCTATGAATGCTGAAATAATAATGAAAAGTGAATCTTGTACCTGAGCCAGGAAGGGCATGAATAACCTTAGGGATTACTGCAGTACATCTGGAGAGCATGGCCACATGCTTTCCAGCTGGTTGGACTTTTATTCATTACTGCTCTGAACTCTGCAACCAAACCTCATTCTCTGCGGATATACAGTACATATGTGTGCAATTTGTCACTGTAACCAGGGAAGTGGTTACAGCACCAAGTCTGTCAGAGTTCAGGGAGCATCTGGACAATGAYCTCAGTCATATGGTTAATTGTTAGGTCATCTTGCAATGAGCAGGAAGTTGGACGTGGTGATCCTTATGGATCCCTTCCAACTTGAGACATTTTATGATTCTAATTTCACCTCACAAAGACTCTTGAGTGCTATGCCAGCTGGTTTTATTATGTGAAAGACAAATTCTGTTGGGGTATGTTGCTGCCAAAGCACATCTCTCTCTTGTTATACTCACAGAAATGTGTGTGTTTGCTAGCTGTCTTTAGCAAAGCAGCTTTTGTCTCTTGCTTTATCCTTACTTCCAGCTCAGCCGTATCTAAATACTGTATATGTCAACAGCTGTTTCTAATCATTCTATTAGCGCTTGTGTGAAAGGGACAATGAGGTTTTCATAAGACATGGAGTCACAGGCACTCTTGTCCTGAAGGCTATATTCCTGTGGGAGTTGACTCTTGAAACATTTACAWAAGAGGGTGCGAAGTTATGCATTTTGGATCTGAATCTCAAACTGATGATTAAAGCAACATGAGACGGCATTTGGTGTGGAACATCATGATGAGTACACCTGTTAACATCCCACACACTGAGGAAAACARCCTCCTAATAAAAAAGAGTTACACGGCCTGGATCTTGTGCATATCTTTCCAGTACATTTGTAACCAAGAGAAACAGCTGGGAACAATATTASTTGCTGTAATACATTTTGTTAGAAGTTATCACTTGTAAGTTTGGGTTTGTGGAAAAGTACATTTCAAAAGCAATGATGGCATTTTCATGAACATGTGTATTATACATGGAGGGGTGTGTTATTTATGTTACAGAGAAGATAYGTTGCCCATATATATTGTTTTGACTGTAATGCGTAAATAGTTTTTTTTATCCTAACTGCTTTGATTTGGAACCCAGTGAGAATTTCATGTTTTCATCAGTTTCATCAGTTATATCACTCGTTTGAGTTTATGAGAAGAAGCATGGGCTTTGTTGTTGATGAAACTCACTATAGTTTTGCTCTCCAAGTAGCATTTATTACCACTAAAACAAGATAATAAGATTGCCAAAATATTACAGTGTGAACTAAGCCATAATCTGTAATCCTTGAAACATTGCTCTTCTTAGTTTATTTCATTTGGCACTACAGATCTGAGGTGTGGTATGTTTAGTTTTGGGTGATTTGACTGGCTTGCAGAATCTCTCTGTGATACAGAGGGAAATAATGTAGGTATATATATATATATATATATAAGTGTCTCCATAGACTTACTGATGAGTTGTATTAGGAAATCAGCTTAGTCAGAGATCTGTTTGTAAATTCTAAAATTAAGTTCTTTAGCAGCTGCTCCTGATTGGCTGATCCCTCTCTGCTGGAGTAGTCTGCTGAGCTGTTTCATCTCTGCAATCATCCAGTGTCATATTTTTCTCAGTATCTTTCTTCCCAAGTGCAGATTGATTTCTTAGAGAASATGGAACATGATGAGACCATAAAGATATCTCCTTTGTAGGCCAGTCAACACTGGTTGCCAGCCCTTGGACAGTGGTCGACACCAGTTCTGAGGTCTCGAGTCTTCCAGAATCAAGAGCTAATTCTACACGCCTCCTAGTCAACACAATATTGAGTAGATTTTTTCTTCAGAAACACATGAAATTGTTGTCTAAKATCAAATTAATATGATCTCATGAATTTACAGTCTCCGAGCTTATAGATGTTGAAGAGTACTTTTTCTTGCTCAAATGAATCAACTCTCTATCAGCTACAACTAAAGCTTTCTTTGCTTTTTTTTTTTGTCAAAACTCTGCGCAGATATGGTTTGTTTTTCTCCTCCATCATTTAGAAATGCTTAAGACACTTATTCATTCTTGCTTTCACCAATTKGAGAAATTTACTGACATTTTTACCAGGCTATGAACTATGTTTTTCTAGTTCATTTTCATTCTGACTTTGCTCCTTTGCAAAAATTTTCTGTGTGGTGAGTATCACTCAGACAGCATAATTACGGAGTTGATTAAGGGTCTTGTAATTCACTGAAATGAAGTATTAGTAGATTGTCCTGCTGAGTTTGCTGTAATGTACTGCATCTTGAATTAACCCTTTATTTCTATCCTTACAGCCACCATTAAAAGTGGGTTTATATCAAGGCTCACATGTCATATTTTTCAGAGAACTTCATTAGACTGAACATCTTCATTAAAACTTCATGAYTGAACATCAGTTCAGTCAATTCTTTGTTTCACTGGAAAGAATTGTGGAAAGCCTGGGAATATCTTTCCTAAAAATTCTTCAAAGGAATCATTCAGCACATTAAAATTTGTTACTATTGAATGGATGTGAGTCTTGTCAATGCTTTAGCATGTCTTCAGTGTATTTCTATACTTGAGTCAAAATGGGCAAGGAGTYTACTGTGTTTCCCCTGTGCTGTTGCTCATGCCTCAGTTTGAGGGGAGCTGTTATACATGCTTCTTATATAMTTGCCTATCTTTACATCTTTTAAACATTACCCTGTGACTTGGGAGAGTGCTGGAAAGTTGCCCTAAGTGAGCTGAACCCATAAGAGCAGAGTCTCAGTGAAGGAAATAAATTTCTTAACATTCAGTAGCCATTTATTCTAGAAGATTTTCTTCCCTCATGTGAATCTGRCAAACTGGCCTTCCTCTTGTGAGCTTTGAGGTCTGTCTCAGCTACAATTAATTTACTAGTGATGACTGATACTTCGCCAAGATAATTGGTTTGATGGACTTTAAGTGCAATGTTAGAGTTTTTCATGTAGAAAGTAGAATTTTCCTATTGGTACTTCTGTTTAAAGACAAAGGAGGAGTCTGCAGGGGCTGGGCAGGAGGAGTACATTCAGTCTGTAGTCTCAGCACAGATGAACCTTTCAGCTAGCTGTAGTTATACTGCAGAATCGTTTGGCATGTGTACATCGTGTGACCTGGTTTTGGGCAGCATCCTGTTTTTCTCTATAGGTTTAAACAATGATGAGAAATCAGAAGCAAGGGGATGAACACATCCATTTTGTTCTTTCAAATTACTTTTCCCTCCTTTTAAAATAATAAACTTTCCAACTTATCTTTATTTACACAGACCTATTCACCTTGGCATCATTTTTCTTCCTCTTCATAGAGAGTAGTATTTCTGTCTGTAAGGTCCTGAATTTGTTAGCAGCAAATTTCTTACTTGGAAACAGCTTTTACAGTCCGCATAACTGATTTTGCTTTATAATGGGGGTTTAATACTCAATAAAGCAAAAGCTGACATTTTCCTTTTGGTACCAGTTCAGCAACATGATTAAGCATGTTTAACTTTTGGACTCATGAGAACCCCTAYGGATTTGAATGGAAGTTAGAAAACCTTCAGTAATATTTTATTAAAAAAAAAAGGATCTAGAATGTAGAAAAAAAGAAGTTCTGCACAAAAGTACTAGTTTTTCTTTGGTTTTTATTTTCATCCATTTTATTATGTACTCATTTCTTTTTGGCACTGAGCCTCAATATAAAATAYTTGTCCTGTAAAGGAGAAATTGAAATCTGTGCCGTGACTGAGTCAGCATCCCCCAACACAAACCTCCTAGGCTGCTTCTCTTCATAAATCTCAGTGTGGGTGGCAAGCTGRAGCAGGGCCAGAAGGACACCAGAAGACATGGAAGGGGAAGGATTCTGAGGAACACAACTCAGAAGATGGGGTTGCATCCCATCTGTCCACAGACAGTACTGCAGTGTGAAATTGTGTAAAGCTTGTGATTCACACGCTGCACTTAAGGAAGATACASATTTAGCAATGCCTGAATTATGCCTCCTTCACTCTGTGCCGTGTTTTTTGTGGAAGCCTGGATAAGSCCATATGTCTACATGGTATCATGCAGAGCAGTGCAGAGATAATCTTAGTGTCTCACTGTCTGTGTGTTTGTGCCAGCAAAGCTACAAACCTGGACTGTGAAGACCAACCAACAGGAGCACGGTGCCACACTGATGGGACCAGACTGCTTCCTGCTGAACAGATACAGCTCCTTCAGTGTGACATTACAGGTACCTACGCCATGCTCTGTTGCTCAATGTGGCGTTCATTATTTACACCTTCAGAGGTGTGTAAGGTGGTGAGTGTCCAGCAGGACCTAAATCACCTCTTCTCCCACAAAAAGTTTTGTCTATGAACTCAGTAGACCTACCCCTGAGAAATGTTGCAGACGTTTTTCTGATCCCCTTCCTTGTTTATTCTCGTCATGTCTGTGTTTTCCCTTGCACACAGCAGAAAAGAACACTATTAAAAATACTGTACGTAAAATAAATGCTTGCTCTTAGCAAACTCAGTCCAGATACAGGCATTCAGGTTGGCATCTGGGTTACTTTTAAACACAGTGGATTCATTCGGAATTTTATCATTCAGTGGAAGAGAAAGAAGACGTAAGTGTTGGTAATGTGATGAGTTCAGAAGGGTAAACTTATTAATAGTTTGGAAAAATAATTTTACACTCCACTAATTCCTAGTAAAAAGTAACTAAGAGCCATTTCTAGTAGTTAAATGTGAATTCACATAAGGTCTGATTCCATTGCTTGTAATGAGAGCACAGATAGTTCATCTGAAATTAAAGGTTCTGCATTATGATTAAATTAACTTTTCTTGGAAAAAAATGCAGGAATATTAATTTTTTTGCTTGACCTGACAATGTCTTTAATACAGATGAGCAAAACAGTGCTCTTTAGTCATTCTACTCATAGCAAGAATCCACTGTAGTCATTCTACTCATAGCAAGAATCTACTCATAGCAAAATACCACTGAGTCAGTGTACATTCAGTTATACATTCAGTTAAATTTTATTATTGTTTTACAATAATAAATTGTATTATTGTTTTATTGTCTAGCAGTTTTATCCATTTCTGATTCCTTTCAGAAGATTTTCTCCATCCTAAAATCTGTGCTGTGATTCTTCTCAAAAGCTGACAGAAGAGATTTASGTTGTGATTTTTTTTCTGGAGACTGCAAGGAATTGTGTGTTTTGTAGTCTGGCATAGAGTGCTTTCATGCTGACAGCACTATCCGTACCTTAATAGTCTGAGCAGAAACAGATGTCACAGACTTATTTGCCACTTTCCTGTCTGAAGTAAGGGGCTCCTCACAGAATCCATGGTGGGATTTTTTTAAGGCAGTATTTTCTTGAAAGGAGGGATAGCTCTCACTTTCTGTGCATACAAACTTCAATTGAATTAAACACTTAACTCTTCAGAGAACTGTTTTCTTCTACGTAATCTCATTGCTAGCACTCTTTATTATCATCCAGATTTCAGAGAGGAATTTATAAACCACAGGTGTACTCATGGCCATAAAACCTAGGCCTGTGTGTGAGGACTCCATCAGTGTAACTTCCTAAAAGATATTTAACTTCTCAGTAAGCAGATTCTTTAATGCCTCATCGTACTCCTGAATTTGGGAGCATAACAATCTCACTGTGGTAACATGTATGTAACTTGCGTGCTCTTGATAATTATAACACTGACARTAATTAATATCTTGATCACTACTACAACACTAATCTATTTGCAGCACCTGCAAATATAGGGTGGTAAATCCCAGCTTTGCATGCCATCTGCTTCAGGTATTTTTTAAAGGTGCATTTACCATCGTTGTTCACCAGTGAGTTCTGCATCAGTGGCAGTTCATTCCATAGTAAATTAGTGAGACTAGGCTAAAGTACAGTGTCCATAAAAAGTATGCCTGCACCTCCTGCACGTAGTGGGCAGGATTATCATGTTAGTTCTGAAGGCAAAGGCAGACTCAGCAAGGAGCTGTGCTGGCTATTTTTACTTTCACCACTTAACTCCCAGAAGAGTAGGGAAGAGGCTTTTTGCAGTCCTTTCTCAGAGATATGAGGTAGAGCTGTGCTGCAGCTGTTGGCCTACTTACAAATGCACTTCAGTTCTGCAGTGCTCCCCTGGCTCTGTAGCTGGATTTGGAGTTAGGCATGCGAATTTACTTTTACCCTCTGGGATAGAATCAGAAAGTTGCCTCTTGGGATTAAGACACAAATTAGTTTTCCATTACTTTGTAAATTGTCTCAAATACTTTTAAAAGTGGTGCCTTTTCTGTGTGTTGCACAAGATGTTTGTAGCATTTGACTACACAGCTTGTGTAGGCAAACTTGATGGTATGAAATACGGACCTGTGTGTTCATACTGTGTTCATGCTGTGATAGGTAGCAACAAGGAATATGATTGACTGCAGGGCCTCACTGTGGATATTGGGGAGTCTGAGTTCTTTGAGTGTTTTAATCATCCTTACGATGGTGCAAGTTTGCTCCTAAGGCAGACAGATGAACCAATGAACTTGAAGGGCCCAAAGGGAGATACAGAGTTTTAAACTTAATTGTTTTTTGTTTAAAGTCAAATGTCTGAYTTCCCACACAATATTCCTGGGGTATGGTGCAGAACATGAGTTCCATGTAACTCAGTTTCTAAAATACATATATGTTTGCTCTCTTACCAGACACAAGCAAGGTAGATTGTATTCGTGGGGTTTATTAGACAAACAAAGCAAAGGAGAAGCTTTRCTGGACCTGGACCAGTGCAGATGAGCTCCTTAGAGAGGTTAAGATTGGAGACTAACTGGAATGTAGTGACCATGCCTGGATTGAGTTCATGATCCCAAGGAACATGGGCCTGGCAAGGATCGTAGCGTGGGCCGTAAATTTTAGAAGAGCAAGCTTCCAGTTGTTTAAAGATATTTTTTTAGTGAATGTGATCCCCTGGGAAATTGACCTTAAGGACCAAAGAACACACCATAATTGTCAACTCTTTAAGATCACTTTTCTTTGAGCATGAGAGATTTCCCTTCTGGTGTTGAGGAAATCAAACAGTGCACGACAGAAACTGACATGGCTCAGTAAGGATCTGGTTTTCAAACTCAGGAGTAAGAAGGAAGTGCACTGCCCATGGAAGGACAGGTGACCTCGGAAGAGCACAGAGATATAGTTTGGATGTGTAAGGATGGCTCAGGAAAGCTAAGGTACAGATGGAATGGGASTTTGCAAGGGATGTGAAAAATAACAAGAAAGGATTATGTAACTATGTGGGTCAGAAAAAAGTGCCAGAGAATAAAGGCCATGGTAAACAAGAAAGGAAAACTRGTGAAATCAATTCAGATAAGGAAAAGTCTGATGTACCCAATGAGTTCTTTGCCTGAGTCTTCACCGRAAGTCAGATTTCCCACATCTTTCAAGTCGCTGAACCTCCAGGTGGGGGCTGGGAGAGTGAAGTTCCCATCACTGATGGTGAAGAGCGGGTGTGAGGCCACTTGATTAAGCTAAATAGGCACAGGCCTGATGATGTGTGCTCCACGGTCCTGAGGGAACTGACTGATGTTGTTGCCAAGCCATTCTCCATCCTATTTGAAAAGTWGTGGTGGTCGGGCAAAGTCCCTGGTGACTAAAAAAATTGAAAAATCAGTCCCATTTTAAAACAGGGAGAAAGGAAGACAGAGGAAACTATGAACTGGTGAATCCCACCTCTGTGCCTGGAAAGATCATGGCAGATCCTTATGGAAGAAATGTCAACATCACATGCAAGACAAGGAGGTGATCCAAGGCAGCCAGCACCGCATTACTGAGGACAAATTGGGCCTGACCAGCCTGGTGGCCTTGTATGAGGCCACATGTTGACTACTATGTTTGACAAGGATAGACAGCAAATGTCGTATACCTAGATTTGTGTAATGCCTCTGACATGGTYCCACATGGCATCCTCTTTCTGAACTGAAAAGACATGGATTTGATGGATGAATTATTCAGTGGATAAAGATTTGGGTGGATGGACACAGCCAGAGTTGTGGTCACTGGCTCTGTGTCCAGGTGGAGGCTGGTGAAGAGTGGTGCTTTTCRGGGCTCTGTCTGGGCACTGGTGCTCTTCAATACCTTCATCAGTGACATCAACCCTCAGCAGGTTAATAGATGATACAAAGCTGAGCAGTGCAGTTGACACAACAGAAGAAAAGGATGCCATCCAGAGGGACCTGGACAGGCTTGAGAAGAGGTTCCAGAGGAACCTCATGAGGTTCAACAAGTCCAAACACAAAGGGCTGTATCTGGGTATGGGCAATCCTGGATATTAATGAGTACAAACTGGGAGAAGAGCTCATTGGGAGCAGCCCTATGGAGAAAGACTTCGGGGTTCCTGTGGATGAAAATCTAGACATGAGCTGGCAAAGTGTGCTCACAGCCCAGAGAGCCAAACGTGTCCTGGGCTGCATCATAAGAGGAGTGGGCAGCAGGGCCAGGGCAGGGATTCTGCCTTTGGTTGACCCTGCCTGCAGTGCTGCATCGAGCTCTGGGGTCCTCAGCACCAGAAAGAGGAGAGCCATGAAGATGATCAGAAGTCTGAAGCACCTGTCCTGTGAGAACAGGCTCTGAGATCTGGGTTTGCTCACCCTGGAGAAGAGAATGTTCCRGGAACACCTCATTGCAGCCTTTCTGTACTTAAAGAGGCTTATGAAAAGATGGAGAGTTACTTTCCACATGTGCACATAGTGATGGGGCATGGGGGAATGRTTTTAAACTGGAATAGGAGAGATTTAGAGTAGATATTATGAAACATTCTTCAGTGTGAAGGTAGTGAGGCACTGAAACAGGTTGCCTAGAGAAGTTGTGGACAACCCATCCCTGGAAGTGTCCAAGGCTGAGCTGTATGAAGCTATGGGCAATATGATGTAGTGGGTGGCATCCTTACCCGTTGAAGGGTTGTTGGAGCTAGATGATCTTCAAGGTCACTTGAAATCCAACTCATCCTATGATCCTATGGCTCTGTGGTTCTATGATTTTGCTGTTCTGCTGGGGCAGTTTTTAATTTTTGCTGTTGAAAGATTTCAAAAACAAGAGCCAATGTGACACTGAGAGGCAGGAGACAATATTGGAACAGTTAGTTGGCACCACAGTTACATGAGTACCAGGAGGCTCCATTGATAGAAGGTGAATCACACAGTCCTGATTAGAATTTAATGATGATTTTTGCAATTATTTGCAAGCAATTACTCAGGACTATCATGGCAAGAAAAAATCCACCTGCAATTACTAGTTTTCAAGACAGAAACTACCCCTCAACACCACGGCTTGATTCAGCATACTTTTATGCCACTTGCAAAAGTATTTTAGTTAAAACCTTGCAGAGGTTGGGAGGAAGCAAAACAAAAAAAGTCCTAACTTTTTAGATGCATCATAGTTCAAGTGCCTCCAGATACCTTTTCTTTATTGATTTCTTTTACTATGTTTTTTCTCTGTGAGATGTAGCATAATAAAAAGCAAAAAGCAAAGGAACTTTACCACCTATTTTCCCCTCTGTCTTACGGTTCTGACAGTCTTTCTGCCAGATGTGACAGCTTGCATCTTATCTTATTGATGTGTGCTGGTTATCTGTTGTGTGCGAGGGCTTAGCATTCCACTGCTTTTTGCTTAATAACTTAAAGACTGGGAAGGAGTAACACTGTAATACTTGACCATATAAGGGAGATAACTGTTTTAGTTMTGCTCCTTGCACAATATGCAGTTGAAGCCTTTTAAGGGAAGGTGGTGCAGCCAGAGTGAAAACATCCAGAAGCAGAACATYTATTTCATGTTATAGTTGGTGCCAATACTGGTGTTGTCATTGCTACTACTGTGAATTTCTCACAGTCTATTGCAGTTGTACAGATAAAATGGAAAGACTAAGAGGTGGGACTAAAAGAAAGTTACAACCATTTAGTTCATGATTTTTAGATCTTAAGAAATATTAAGAATGAAGAGAGAACTGACCAAAGGTGAGATTCATTAGACTTCAGGAATTGAAAAATGAAGCAGCAAAGAGCTTTCCAGCATCAGGAAGACAAGAGCACAGAGAGAACAAGTGGAAATATTGTGCAGTGAGAAAGGGGCGGGGGGGACGACTCGGTGACTAATCAGGCAATGAATATGGTTTCCTTCATTAAATAAAGTTTACAAATACTTTGGGGTTTTTTTTGTTTCGTTTTTCTTTCTTTTTGTTTTGTTTTGTTTTGTTTTGTTTTGTTTTGTTTTGTTTTGTTTTGTAGAAAAAATTAGAACGTTGAAGAGGCTGCTCCAGAAGAATGGATCCATTAAATATTGGGTCTGGCTGCAAGTACATTTAAGGCAAAGTCTGTAGTATATGATTGCAAAAGAGTTGACCCAGTATTTTTAATAAAGGGCTGGCAAAATTGATGTAGGGAAACATKTCACTTATGTTGACTTCAGAAGTGTCCAGTGTTAGAAAAAGAATCCAAGCAACTGAGGCAGTGAAATATGAAATRCAAACATTCGTAGGCTAAGGTTAGACTGTGTGAAGACTTACTTTCAGCTAGGGAAATTATTTTCTTGATAACACAGAGGGAAGTCCCTAATTAAAATATTTTAAATTCTTTTTATGTAGAGAGACTACGGAAGTRGAAAGAAAATTAGTTTCTATTAATTTCAGTCAAATAATAGCCTTGTCTTTGAAATAAAATATGCTTCAGACCTTAAAGGAGGCTTTTATCAGCTGGAGATTAGATAACACAGACTACTTCAGTGGCTARGTAGCGGTTTAGAAGACCTAGTGAGAAACCTTTTCCTTCTATAGCTATAGTAACTCTGAAAGAAACCATTACAGATGTCTTGATCTCTTATGGAGTGCTGCTACAGCACACTATCCTCCAATGGCCTACATGTTTGCCCCACAAATTCCTTCAATTCCTGATTGTTAGCGCCTGTCAGTGCTTGCCCTTTGGCTGTTCTCTGAATTACAGCACCTTATTTACCTCAGTGCTGCACTGCAGAGGGGAGTAGGATTGAACATAAATGTATCCATGCAACACAAGTCAGTGTTTTGAACCCTTTTAAYCCAGGTACTTTTAACCCAGCATCTTTCTGATGTCAGCTGATATCTGCAGGTGGTGGAAGATGGGAGAAAAGGACATGCAATAGCTGCTTCTCTACCTATTTCTTCCTCCAAGTTAAGCCTCCAGAATGAAAATTATTCTGCACTGCCATTTATCCTAGATACCATTTCACCTACAGTACAAAACTCTAGCCACTCACATCTTTACAAGTTCATGAGACCAGTCAAAGAAAGCCCTTCCCCCAGGGGAAGGTTGTGACCTTTATCTTTGTGGTGAACAGTCATCACAACTTTGGCAGGATAATTCTGTCTGATTGACTGATCTATTCTTGGAAGTTATAAGAGTTTCACTGGCAAAAGAAAGTCAGCTTGCCATAGGCTGTTGTATCTGACTGGTCAGATACAACATTCATCAGGATGTTTTTGTGGCATTGTAGAGATTAGGTTGGAGAAAACTTACATCTGACTCTTGTTTTTGTAAGTCAGGGTAATTCAGCTGATGACAGAATTGTTTTACTAGTGCAAAACGGTGGTGTCAGGGAGATACCATCAAAGACCACTTCGTTTTATTTGCCTATCTGTGAAAAATACCTCTAATRTTATTCTAATAATATTAGAGGTTGCTGGGGTTATTTTTTTCTGTCAGGAAATTTAAAATGATCTTTATCTTTATTATGAAGGCTATAATTATGTTTGCTGTTACCTTTATTATGACTGGCCAGCTCATGCTTATTGTAGAGACTCATTGCAGAGTTCAGGAGTTGGGTTAACATTTGTGTGTTGGTACTAAACTCTTCAGTAATTCTATTTTCTAGAGATGAAATACTGCTTTTCACAGTTGCATTGTATGCATTCTCCTCGTGTTTGAATAAAAAGTGGGCAGTCAGTATAGGTAGCATAGGACTAGCTCTTCAAAATAAAAATGACAGTGAAACTGTGAAACAGTAGGAGGGTAAATTTGACTATGGAATGTACAAGGGTTTGTATTCTTATTTTGATTCATTCTGTTATCTTCACATTTAAAAGCATCTGCTCCTGCTTTTTTAAAATTCACAAAATACAGTTTTAAATAACGTGTAATTGTAGAAAATACAGTCCACTCTTCTGGGATGATTTAACTTTTTCCCCTTAATTTTTATGTCAGCATCCTGGGAACATACATGCCCCTTAGTTCTGATATGGGCAGACTAACTAACATTATTCTAAGGTTATAACTCAGGTTACCTTTCACTTTAGTTCCATGTGTAAATACTTCGCTTCTTAGTCTAGCAAGAGCTAATTACTGCTACACAGAGACTGAAGAAACTTTATTGTATAATCTCATTGATGTAGTGAGCACTTGCACTGAAAGAAGACAAGCAAGAGTGGTGTTTGAAGTCAGTCCCATTACATGTCTGAGATGACAAGAACCAGAATGTCCATGGTTTGTTGTATTCTTTCTACATAGTTCATACTCATGGAGCATATAAACACAGGTATATCAGTTGTGTGATTAGACATAAATATAATGYGTTTTCTTCAAACAGACTAGCAAAGTGAACCTACTTATAGGGCAAATTTTTTTCCAGTTTTTGTTTTTAATTGCTCTGGAAGTATATTACATCCTTCAAGTCAGGCCTTTTAACAGCCAAAACTTACAGCATAAAAGTTCAGAGTCTGAGGTTTGCAGGTGCACTGCTGCAATCAATATCTTGCTGATGATACATTATGCATATATAAGGATATGTAAAATTTACTCTGCTGTGTGAGGCCTCTGCAAGAGGTAAACSCTTTGCAGTACCAGTTCCAAGACTCACTTCCATAAGAGAAGTAGTATCCTGTCTCATCAAGAGATCTCATATAGAAAAGACTCTTTGTCTTAGCTACTTGACTTCCCATTTCCAACTCCTCAAATTCAGGAATTCTAGATACAGAAAAAAGAGAAACTTAAAAAGCTGTACATAMATAGGCTTGTTTGAACGATTCTTTGAAAATACGTTGCTGAAAACATTGTAAAATGTAATTAATGGATCAGTGATTTTTAGAGGTGAAAATCCTTACTGTGACTCCTCAGCAGTTCTTGCAACATTGCAYGTTCCTGAAACCGTTACCGTAAGCATTTATTAGCCTAGCATCTATCAAGCCTGTCATGAAGCCATGTGCTGGAAGCATTCAGTTCAGTGGTACATGGAAAGTAATTTCCATATTTTGGTTCACGGGGATTCTACCAGTCTCAACTGGAACTTCTTTTGAAAAAAACTGGCTTCTTGCTCTAGCAATGATTGAAAGCTTTAATTTAGTAATTTTGTCTATAAAAAGGCGGACTGTTAAATATAAAGTGAAAAAAAAGACGTTTTGATAAATGAAGATAACTTTTTTCTTTTTTCTTTTTCTCCACTGAAGTAATACCAGTCATATTTTTAATTTAGAAAGATGCAGATGTAGGAGTGTTAAAAATCACTCCCCTTTCTCCCATCTAATCTCTGTTTTCCCTGGCTTTGAAGATCTAATAATTTCACAGTCACATACTTGTTTCCTTCCTGTGAGGGTGTTTTCCTGTATTTCGTGTGATTATTTGTTTGATCTAATGCAGCATATTATTCCTCAGAGTCTGCAGCTTTGAGAATTTTTGCAGCTTCCCRTGGGAACCCCCACATTTTTTATGGGATGATTTTTCACCTTGAATGTCTATAGGCGCATAAAGGCACATTCTGTATTTATTGAGACTTCCAGGGATGACTTTTTATGTCAGTAAAATGTCAGTGAAAAAGGAGTATGCTTAGTTTTCARTGTACTTCTACTTATTTACTCTGTTAAAATATTAAGAGCCAAAAACAAAATAAAAAAAGGAGTTGCATGGAACAATCTATCATATTCCTGCTATAAACTATTCATACTATAATGTCTGTACATATATATTTATGTTTGTTTGAGAGGCTTAGTTTCAAGTGAGCCCACATGCCAACAAAAACAAACACAATTTGTATTTTCATTGCTAACTTAGTGCATAGAAGTACTTGAAAATGGCTGCAGCTTCTGGAAGCTCTTAGTGCTGGTCAGGGTAAGTCCGTCCTAGGCTGTTTGTTCCCTGACTAGAGGAATACAGGGAAATGAAAGGGAAAGGATTTCCTTCTTCAAAAACTCTGCCAGGATATGGGAACATTTCTGCAAGCAAACATACTCCAGCTGTATTGTTAGGCTGCCTCAAGAGAATTGGTTTTACTCTTCCAGCATGTTAGGTATTGCCTTCTCGTTTATTGGGTTTTTTTGGCGGCACAGTCCTGTTTCCACTTGAAGTCACACAGAGATTAAATTCTTTTATGTTCTTGATTTTTTGCAAAGCCAAACAGAAACCTGTTGGTTTCTGAGGTACATACCTACCTCTGCCTCTAAACTAGAGGTATGAAATCTGAGCTCAGGAGTAAATATTTCGATATTTCCCTTCATGTACATTTTTAGCTCTTTTCAAATAAATATTAGCAATTCTTATTCCATCTCATTTAAAAACCATTCTTTTTAGATGTAATATTCAGGTACAAAAATGAACACCTAGGCTGAATAGGAGGAAACTTAGATAGCAGTGGATATTCTTGCATAAAAGAAAGATTGATTTGGAGACTTTATAACAGTGCAGACTGTGTTTGTAAAAATTACAGAGAAAATACTTAAGGGCTGGACTGTCCCATMACCCCTTATGGTGGTGAATGGAACTAAGCCCAGTCGGTAGCTAATCACTTGTGGTGTTCCCCAGGACTCAGTACAGGTTCTGSTCCTGTTTAACATCTTTATCAATTATTTGAGTGAGGGGATAGAGGCTCTGCAGAGGGATCTGGCCAGGCTGGATCATGGGCCAAGGCCAAGGGTGTGAGGTTCAACAAGGGCCAGGGCCGGGTCCTGCCCTGGGGTCACAACAACCCCAGGCAGTGCCACAGGCTGGGGCAGAGTGGCTGGAAAGCTGCCCACAGGAAAAGGACCTGGGGGTGCTGGTGACAGCGGCTGAACATGAGCCAGGGTGTGCCCAGGTGGCCAAGAAGGCCAATGGCATCCTGGCCTGCATCAGCAATGGTGTGGCCAGCAGGGCCAGGGCAGGGATTGTCCCCCTGTGCTGGGCACTGGTGAGGCCACACCTCAAACCCTGTGCTCAGGCCCTTATCACACGAGTGATACTGAGGTGCTGGAGCGTGTCCAGAGAAGGGTAGCAGAACTGATTGAAGGGTCTGGAACACAAGTCCCATTAGGAGCAGCTGAAATGTCTGGGGCTGTTTATCCTGGAGAAGAGGAGGCTGAGGGGGGCCTTATCACTCTATGACTGCCTGAAAGGAAGGTGTAGCCAGGTGGGGGTCCATCTCTTCTGCTACGTCTTAAGTGAAAATAAGATAGGAAATGGCCTAATGTTGTACAAGGAGAGGTTCAGATTTGATATTAGGAATTTTGTTTTGCTGGAGGAGTGTCTAGATATTGGAAGAAATTGCCCAGGAGGTGGGCAACAGTTACTTGAGTTACGAGAGTAACTCTCTTGAAGTGTTCAGCAAGTATCTGGATGTGGCACTTGGAGTGATCATGGTCATGCTAGGTTGACATTTGGACTACATGATCTTAAAGGTCTCTTACAGCCTTGATGATTCTGTGATTCATACATATATTTATGTACCAAGTGCATAAAGGGGTCAGTGCTGGCATATTTGGGCGGTTCATCACGTCTACTTTATGCACTTAAATTAAGACAGAGAAATACGCCATCAGAAAAGAAGTGTCTCTGTGTTGATCAGAAGGGKAAATGCTTTCACCTTGATACTTCCAGATGGATTGTGTTAAATGTGTTGAATCCACATTTGATCGGCTTTTCTTTGGCTTGACTGCAGTTATAATTATGTAAATTGTCTCGCTTCAGGAAACGTTTGTTAGGTATCAGAGTTGAAGCAATCATCAGGTCCTTGATGGCTGGTCAGATTGCTTCATTGTATCTCAGTTCTAACTTTTTATATTATAAAACAGTTGGTTCTGAAAATCCTAGGCACACAATGAAAACCATCAAATATAATTAGAAACAAGAAGATTGGTAGTATTCATTGTGCATAAATCCCATCTTGGGGTTTAGAGTTCTTTAGAGTTGTTGGGTGGATTTTCTTTCTTGTTTTTAGTCCAAGGAAGGATTTTTTTCATTACAGTGTATAACAGAAATATTTACCAGTTAACAAGCTGGGGAAGAGAATGCACATCCAGCTTATAAGGTGATTAATTTTGGTTCTTGAAAACACTGGCACGTCGCCCAGATAGTGGGAGGCTTTCATCGATTACATGAGAGGAGACAGGGAAAATAAGTTCATATTCAGGTTGAGTCTGGAAAAGGTTTTTAAAGGACCTACTGCATCATTCAGTGAGCATTCCTGTATTGTGTTGTCTTTGAACAGATTGACAAAAGTAAAAGTATCTTTCAAGCGTTTTAATATTGACTGCCTGTATTTCATAAAAGATGGTGCTTCAATATGGTACTTTAATTTTCATTCAAATATTATAGTATATAAAAGTATATATATAGTATATATATTTTCATTCAAATGTATAGTATAACAAAACTGTCCATCTTTAGATTAGCTGTTTCTTGCTCAGTAAGAAGAGAAAGATACTGGTAAGGCCTGTTGAATATTTTCCAAAATACTACYCTTAATGTATAAACATACATTGGTTCTGGTTGAAGTTAGGTGCTCTGATAAAGATAGGTTTTACATGGTGGTGTCGATCTGTTCTTGACTGATTTTTTATACTTCTAGCCCAGATGTCAGGAGCTTTAATTAGACCTAGAATATTCCTCAACTGACYTCAGTTGTAAAAAAGGTACTGTCTTAATCGTGTGATTTTTATKGTATGTTTTCCAGAGTGGCAAAAGTAATGAAGGTTCCTGTGTATGAGACACCAGCAGGATGGAGATATTTTTCCAATCTCATGGACTCTGGACGTTGTTCACTTTGTGGAGAGGAGAGTTTTGGCACTGGTAAGTAGTACATAATGGAACATTACCACAAACTTTTAATTTTCCTAGATGCTTTAAATCAAACCCAAAAGAAATAGTAAATTAGTTCTGTCTTGTGCTGAAACAGATAACTGTCTATTTCTCACATATTGAAGTTCTTCTTACAAGTGTGGTGTTCAGCACCTTGAGGTGTGAAAAAAATGTACAAAATTGATATTGAGAATTGGCAAGCAATCATACTTCTATCTGGACAGTTTTTGATGGTATCTGGCACTGTACTCTGGCTTGGAGCATAACGCAGAAAGACCTCACTGGTTCCGCTGCAAGTCTTTTCACAGACAGTAATGGCATATGGAGGGATTTTGCCTATATGGAAACCACGTGTTTTTTGCTAATGATAGGGTGTACAAAGTATGAGGATTGGTATATCTAATGGTATATCTAAACMAAATGGTTGCAGGCATCTCTTTATAGAACATCACAATTGCTCAAGCCTCAGATAAAATCATCATTAGAAGAAATCAGTTACATGTCAGCATTCTGTGTTTTCCTTGGGTATTTCTCCCTTATCTGCCACCAGAACTAATGAAACAAAAGAATGCAGAGTGAATGACATGTTTGAGCYATCAGAAATATAGTTTTGACAGTAACCATTAGAGCAAATACATGAACTGTGTACTCTGTAAACCTGCACAAATGTGGTTTTAGTTTATTAGAATAACTGAATAAATTTCCATGTTTCATTTTTTTTCTTTCCTGGATTCTGGCACAAAAATTCTTTCTCTTATTTATTACTAGGGCTATTTTACAAGTCTTTTTGAAAAAGCACAGACCAGAATAACTTAATAGTTTGCCTGGCTAATAGTTAATTCTGTATTTTGATGTGAGTTCCATAGAGTTCTCTATTTTGTGTAATTCCTTGGCTGTAGCTCTTTGTAAAAAGTTACTTACCATGCCATGAAACTTGATTTCAGATTTCATTTTGCTTTAATTGACTTATGTCAAGTATTAAGTTTGTTGGCTGGGGTCAGTTAGAGTAGAATACTGCTTTTTTTGAAAACGAGGATACTTTTATGCCATAGACATGTCACTTCATGTGTTATCYTGTTTACTTGTATGAATCTGAATGGGCTGTGATGAAAGGACCTAAAATACATTCAATTTCTTTGGGTCCTATATGTAAAAAGGAAGAGAATTGAAATTAATAATGAATGTTARTTTTCTTTTTGTTGTGAATGGGACCGAATGTCCCATGATTGCCAGACAGTATACCTTTGCTGTTTGCTGTGAGTGGCACAGATTYGTATTTCCTTGAATTTATCTTTTGAATAGATACTTCCTTCAAAAGGTGTTCTGTGAGGACATTGAGAGAGAGATGTCATTTGAGGAGAGACGGGCAGGAAGATCTTGTATCTCTTGTACCTTTCCGAATGCACTGCTATTTGTTGTGTTGTGTTGTGTTGTTGAACTGCATCTCCATTAACCCACAAGAGGTGTGAACTGGGAGTTTTCAACTCTCACTGCTTTTTAATACTTTTTCGCTGGTCCATTTCTGTACCCCTTCACTCTAAATACTGAAGTTCCTCTTGCTCATGCAAAACCAGAGACTTTAATGAAACTTGGATAGGTCTAGAGACATCAATATGACCTAATTGATACCCAAATTATTTGGAAAAAAGACTGACTTCATCATCATGCTGAAGAAAGTTGAGTGTGGGTTTTGACTGGAAGGAACTTAAAAGAGTTTTGATGGTGAGTTCCCATGGGCTGATGTATCTTAGCCCACAGAGTGCAGCATCTCCTGCTGCATCCAAGCTTATGTGTAGAGGTATGTAAAAGCAGCAGGAGTGGCCTCTCTCACAGCCACATCGTGACTGTGACAATTCACTGCCACAGATCTGTCTCTGCTTGGCAAGTTAGTGTCCTAGAMCATCTTGATCTGATGATGTTGCGTATGACTCTTTCAGATGCTTTCTGTCTGAGGGAGAAAGATGGAATCATTGGTTGCTTAGCAGAAATCATGTCTTCTTTCAGGAAACTTGCCATTAAAATTTTATGGTGCAGTTATAAAAGAAGACTAACATCAAATTTCCCTTTCACATTACAAAGGCGTGTTCAGGTTTTACTAAGCAGGTTGTCTCAAGTACTGGTGGACATTAGTCCTAGAGATTAGTCRTACAGAAATAAAAATGAAGTATTTTGATCTACAGAAACAGTGAGGACATTGTGATCTCTTGGTCTAATTTTGTCTTCCTGAGTATCCAACAGTGGTTGTATTTGCCACTGTGTATTTGTATTTGGGAAGAGAAGCACTCACGGTGGTAAAGGAGGTGCCTCTACGGTCTGTTCTAGATAGGCAAGAAAATTCCCCTAACTTCTCTCTTTGCTTGCTGTTGGCCTTTTTCTTTGCTTTTATCTTTCTGTAATGCTCTTAAACAATTGTCTTTTGTACTGTAGCCTCCCTTCCAAATTTGCAATTCCTGTCTCTTGACCTCAGACTAGTCTCTACATTCCTAGCACTCTGTGTTCCTGTATTAATCAGGTTCTTCCATCTGTCATCAATTCTTCAGATGCCTGATAAATCCTGTCTCTTGTGAATTCTAAGGGTGCTTGAACAACATTTTGCTGGCCCACATGGAGGGCTGGTCTACAGCAGTATCTCAACATCCCGGTATGTTCTGATCAGATTAACTTTGTTGTACCAGCAGCTCCTCAAAGCAGAAAGGCTTTTGACCTCCAATTTTATCCAATTCCATCTAAAGGCAAATCTGGACACTCAAGATTCGATCCCATAGGCATCCAGAGAACTTGAGCACTGGGTTTAAATTCCTCAGTGCATGTGTATTTGCTGTGTAAAAGAATATGTGATGGAAAGAGATTTCCTTAAGATGTTGTAGAGTCTTCTTCACTGGATGCAATCCTGTTCCATGTGCTCTAGGATAACCCTTCGTGAGCAGGGATATTGAACCAATGCYCTGTTGTGATACCTTCCAACCTGATTGTTCTGTGGTTCTGTGATACCTATGGGGCAATTAGGCAATGATTATGATGTCTACAGTTTATTTTTCTCACTGCCTTAATTTCCTTATCATCTTTCAATTTAATGCAGGTGTCTCAAATGTGTCCTCATATGCCAGGAGGTTTATTTGTAAAACATGGTCTGGTTTTTGGATGACCAGTACTTCAGCAATGTGAGCTGTTTTTAGCAGTAAATATTTACCTTATTGCAAATCTTTTAGTAATGTCCTAAACTGTGTGACCTTTGCATGTTTCTGCCRGTATTGGGCATTTGAATCAATTTTGTAGCTTTTGCCCAATTGTATCTATTTAGGGAACTGAAATTTGGCATTTCTTTAGCTTTCAGCATGGAATATTTATGTAAGTGTATGATACAGTGATCAGAGTGGGAAACTTATTGCTTGTGTCAGAGAAACGAGTTTAAAAAAATCACATTCTATCATCAAACTGTGTTGGAAACCGAATGCTTGTGTACCCAGGTAATCCAGCCTAGCTGGAATTTCCAAGTAGTASAGAGCCCTGGTTTTATAACATAAGGGACTTTACTCTGGCAAGTAAATAAAAGCAAATTTTCTGCTATAAAAGGAGAAAGATGTTGAGAACATCCCATACAGCTGTATTTCCCAAACTTGTTTTCTGGCAGCTGATCTTGGAACTCAACCAGTGCTTTAAAAACTTCTTCCATTTTTGTAGCAGTGTGGGGAGCTTGTCAGATGAGGTTAGTAGCTTTTTGGTTCTATGACTAATGCCCAGSACTCAGTTCAAAGGAGGGCCTCAGCAGCAGCAATTAGTTTCTAAATTTCATCAGCAAGCAATTAATCAGGATTGGGAGAACTGTGTGGCTGATTTATCTCTCTGCAGTTTGAGCCACTTCAGTAATTGCTACAACTTTTTAAAATTTGCTTGCGTCATCTCCAAAATTCCAGATTCTGTTTATATCAGCCTCCTTTTCCTGCAAGATTATGTTGAAGAAGAACTAGTGGAGAACATAGAAATGTGCTGTTGCTGAAATGAATGAAAACCTCAGAAGAGTTGTTTTGTGGTGTCTGTTGCAGTAACATAAATCTCAAATACTCTCTTGAATCTTGRTATGATCAAATCAGAATTCCCCTAAATCTCCATTTGCCTAAGATATTGTTAAGTTTCAGACTGCTGGATAGTAAATTTGTAAGATTCAAGTATGTGCAAACGGAATGATTTGTTGTGTGTTTTTGTACTCCTTTGATTTCCTTGTTTAAATTCACATTTACAGAATGCAGTATGATGGACAGGGATTACAAAATTAGGGAAAAGCAATGTTTTGTTCATGCATATGCTTCACAAGGTTAGCTTTCCCTATCAGAATTGGGTATCTCAGATGCAGACTGTAAGTCAGCTTTCAAATAGTAGAAAAATAATAATGTGAATATATTTGCATGATTTTACTTTGTTTCTCAAGCTGCTGCCTCTGAAGACTTTTCTTCAGTTTAAGACTATGTAAACTGAGTCCTYCTCCATGAATGGGAGCATGCTCTGAGAGTTTTTCCCAGGTTGTTTACGCTGAATCTGGACACAGCAATTTACTGTAGTAAAAAATAACTTTTGCTACTGTTATGTGGAGAAATAACAGATTAACTTAAAAGTAAATTGTTGAAACACCTGCAGTTATTATAATTTTTCTTAACAATGTCAAATTTAATACAATGGGATAATCAGAAAAAAAATTTGTTAATTCCTCTGCTCTGTTGTCTCTTCATGCTTCATCTCATTAAACAGAATCAGGAATTAATTAATTGCATGAATGTTTTAGTTGAAAGTAATGCTGAGAATCATTCTGAGGTAACTCAGAGCCCCCAGCAAACTGGGAGGGGTATTAGTATTGCAGTTTCAGGAGTAGAGAGCTGCAAGGCACGTTTTCCTTCTTCCCTTTGCCTTTGCAAAGTCATCGGATCTGTGGAGCAGAGAGAGAACTGAGGCAGCAGAACAACCTCCCTCCCTAGAGTTCCTACAATGTAGGGAACAGGGCAGTAGGACCGAGTTAAAGAGAGAGCGAGCACAGACACCTACAGATGACTGTTGGTAGGTGAAAATCAGAGTAACAAAATTGTAGTAATGGATTTTAATTTGCTGAAAGAAGGAGGGCAAGAAATACAACATAAGTGCATACAGTAGCCGAACTGATGGATGTGCTCAGTTTTCCTTTTATTAAGACTRACCAATGGAAACACTTCCTGGGTACAGGATTATGGTCCCTGTTACTCAGATTAGGCTAGMATTTTAATTGATGACTTTCAATTCTGAAACAGCTGTATTGCTTCTAGCTGTTCAGACTTTTRTCTCTGGATTGCTTTCTCCCACTGCTTTTCCTTTCCAGAAAAGTCACAATTTATGTCCTCTGAGGGACATGGAAGGACAGAGCACATGCCAAATCTACTAAATATATATGAAGAATGATACATTCAACCCTCTTCATATAGATTTATGAGCTTAAGTCATTCCAGAACAAAGCTCAGAACAGGGCAAAGAAATGCTTCTTCATGCTTCAGAAATGCTTCTGTYCATGTTCTAGAACATTTTGGTTCAACAAAATATACTGAAAATGTTTGTTAAATCAGAATGCATCTCTTTGGTGTTCACCTTAGCCTGTTGCTCCGTTGTCATGATGTATGGACTGTTTTGCTCAAAAATATTTGCAGTGCTTTTCAGTCAATGATTTGCAGGCCTGCAGTCTGCAGAGTATTTCGTAGGAGAATAAATGGTCACTCACATTGTAGCAAATTGCTGAGGGGTTAAGCTCAGTTCCATGTCTCCACTTCTTGCTGGTGGCTGTTGAGACACTTAAGCTGTTTGAGTGGCTGGTGATACCAGCCACAGAGGTGACCTTTTAGGTGAAATGGAATTTTTTCTGTGCTAAGGATGAATGGCTGAAAGGAGAGGCAGGCAGGTTAAGAAGGAAAGCAGCAGCCAGCTCATTTTGAACTGCTGTTACCAGGGCTCTGCTGGCCCCCTGGGGTTCCCCCACGCTGTCCAGGAGCAGCCCCAGGGCTGTCAGCCGCTGTCCCAGCCATGCCACTGCCCCAGCAGTGCTGCTGTMCCAGCAGTGCCACAGCAGGGCCAGTGTCCAGCTCCCCACAGCCCTGCYATGCCTGGCCGGGGTTCCCCAAAGCCAGGCCTGCCCATTCTCCTGCATTCCAGCCTGGCCCTTCCCTAGCCCCATTCCCAGTAGGGTGTGATGCCCAGAGCTGGGGCTGCTCTGAATTCCCTGAATGCCCTGCTGTGGGGGCAGTGGGACTGGAACAGGCCCTGGCTGCTCGTACCCTGCTGCCCGAGAGGAGCCCTGCTCTTCCCTGTCCCCTGAGTGTCCCCAGCCTCTGTGGTGTCGTGATGACCTTCTCTGCTGTTACCAGAGGAGCAGTGCATGCTGAGCGGGAAGTGACAACTCTATTCTAGRTTTCACAATTGGTGGCAGGGGCAGAAGCCTGCACCATTATCTGGGAACAAACTCTTGGCTACGGTGACAACTGTGACTCTGCTGTCTGCTTTGCCTGCAAGTAAACTGATTTTATTATCCATAGGACATATTGCTGGTGTTCCTGTAGGAGATATCCTTAAAACTGATCTAGCATGTTACTGCAAGGAGGGAGTGGAAAAGTTGAGGGATGGCCTTTAACATCCTTCCAGACCAAACRATTCTGTGATTCTGTGACCTGAGTGTCTGAGGGACTGACTTTCTCTGGAGGGACATTTGTTTTCCTTTCTTATCTGAAGCTATTTGCAAAGCTTTGACAGCTCATAAATAATCCTGCCCTTTTTTTCTGACTGGCTGGCACTCCATGCTTTCRCAGCACCCGGTACTGGAGCAGAGAACAGAGTGAGCTGTGGCCTTCTCTTGCAGCAGCTCCTCAGGCACCAGCCCTAAACTCTGGCTGTAATAGAGATTGCTATTGTTGCAGACAGCTTGCAGATTACAGATCAAAGCAGATTACGAGTAGCAGAACAGAGGTATTCCTACTGTCATGACAACTTCTTTGCCAATGTGAATTCATGTTACTATCTCGGTGTTAAATCCATCAGCAGTATTCAGTGTCCTTGTTTTCTGTAATATCTAGCACACAGACATAGTCTTCATGCAGATCTTTATCCTTGTCAACAAGTGTTCAGTAATCATCACTATAAAACTTGAATATTGTKCTGAATAGTTATCTGCATTTATTTAACCTTGTGGTAGTTAACTTAATGTTAAGATTGATGTTAAATTTAGAGTGTTGAAGTTGGATGTAACTCAAGAAGGGTACGAGGGCAGGCAGATCTGTTGCAGACCCAGGCCAGTGGGCTCTTAGAAGATGCAAATGGACAGAGGCTGCTACCCTGATTGTTGCTCTCTCACAGGAAGAGGGACTGCAAGTTCAAGGCAACAACAATGGTTGGGAGGCTGAACCCTAGGAATCATSGTGTCTCTCTGCACATGTTATTTTCCTTATATGCCTTTAATATGTTGACAGTTTTTCACAGGATTAACAACTTCAGTGCACCATTTTATATCATGGGAACTGTCCGCTGCCAGTAACAAAACACACCTGTTTTGACAGATGATTGTGTACACCTTGCAGGCTGTTATGTTAAACCAAGCCCTGCAAAGTGGCCTTGCTGCAACAGGATTTTTGTGTTTGAGGAGGGAGAATATTTCAGAAAACAGGTTTTCAGCCTAAGAACTTTTAGATTTCTCTCTAGTGGATTTTGTTAARTATCCTGCAAGGACACATAGTTCTATTGCTTGCCTCCACAATCAGTAGGTAATTCATGGAATAAATAGCTCTTCTAAATTACTGCACTTGCTTTGTACTCAGTTTCAATATTGTGCTACTAGACAGAAAACCATAAGGCTGCAACTAACAAACTTTAGCCAAATCTAGATTACTGTTATTAAACTCAAGTTTATTGAGTCTGTTAGCACATGTAATTGCCATCAGTATTGCCATCAGAGTGCAAGGGGTCTTGGATCTTACTTGGATCCGAGAATATGTGTTAACTCATGTGGGGTATTCCAAAATTGTTCCTGGTCTTCATTGATGGAACAGTTTCTCTCTTCATAAATACAAACCTATGATGAGATCTGGATCAGAGTGTCCAAATGTCTTTACCAGTGAGAGGTATGGAGAAATACAGAAAAGGGAAAAGTCCTGCTCTCTGAGACTTTTTTTTTTTTTGGTCAGGAAAAGTCCTGCTCTCTGAGACTTTTTTTTTTTTGTCAAGAAAAGGTCTTTTAAAGCTCTTGGTTATTGTCCTTACAAGAGGTTATGAATATTCTGGAAATTTGCAATTTTTATGGAATGGGGAAGTTCTTTCTCTGCAACTTGACATCTGCAGATGAATTCCTGCAGAGGTGAACATCTGCAGAGATAAGGAGATGCTGTTGAACTTGACTGTCATAGARGAGAACATTCTGGCTCATGGGCAGGGTTTGCATATCTAGCTCAGTTCCAGGGCAGAGTAGCAGAGGTGTGAAAACACTCCATACATCAGTGAGCAGGAGTAATGACTAAGTATGTTTTCATACTACTATTACTGTTTCTGTTCAAGTACTTATTTTTATTTACCCTTAGATGTATGGGCTTTATTGTGCATAAATAGATCATGTTTTAAACATTGGTTCTGGTTTTCTGTCTGGAACTCATCAGAGGTGCTGGAGCTAGTACTATTGGTTACTGTTATGTGACATATACAGTTAAATGAGACATTTGCCCAGCCTCCTTACCTTGTTTTCTTGTTTTCAGTGGTACAAAATGATGTGCCCAATGTCTGTCTCTTTAGGGTCTGACCACCTTCGAGAGAAAGATGGACTGTGGGCTGTGCTAGTTTGGCTTTCAATCCTAGCAGCTCGAAAGCAGAGTGTGGAGGAGATTGTCAGGGATCACTGGGCAAGATTTGGCCGGCACTACTACTGCAGGTGAGAGAAATGAGGAAAAGGCACTTATGCAGCTGACAAGAAAATTCTGCTACAGTAATTTCTTGTTTAGATGTGCTCAGCTTCACTTAGGTGTGCATTTGCTGTGTCTACAAATGAAAATCTGCCTCAGATTATCACTGTTCTGTAAACAGGTTTTTCCAGATTAGTAGTGGCAGAAAAAGCAGCAACAGGTATACGTTACTGCTAGCATATGAGTAAATGAATTTTCTAATACTGAATGGCAGAAAGATTAGAATTATTTGTGGAATAAGATGCACCTTGTTACATGATGTTGAAAAAGAAACATAATCCCAGCAARATTTGGTCCTGCATTTTTTTTCTGTAAGTGTCTCCATGTGACAGCATTTTAATGAGAGTTAAAACCTGTGCCTGCTTCCAATTCAGGATAATTCCTCCAAAGATACAAATATTTACTTGGTTTTATTAAGGTCTCAATATGGTGAGTTCTATCTGTCATTTTCATCTTTGCTTCTGCCTCTCTCTTTATCCAGAGGAGTTTGCAATTTGTAAGGTCTTTTGCACACATCTGTTCCTGTCTAGCAAAGTTTTCTCTGTTTAACTTGTCTGTTGAGCACTGCACTGATTGTGTCATTAATTTTTGAAAGCTAGCTGTGTATTGGTGATGTTTTCTATGCTACTTTAGAAACTGCATTTTCTAGAYGATTTCTGTTGACCCGGAGTCAGGTAGCCTGTGTAGAACTGTGGTTGCACGCATTTAATGGTCAGATTGTACAGGGTTTGCATCTTTGTGCTGGTTTCATTTGCAATCAGTACTTCAGTGGTCCGCTTTGATTTTAAAATAAGCAGTAAATTGCTAATTGTGAGTATATAGAATTCTGTGAAATCAGAACTGTTTTCTCAGCTCTGGGGCATTTACTTTCTGGTTCTGCTTTTTTTTTTTTTTTTAATATATGTGCAAGGTTTGATTATGAAGCACTGGAACCCAGAGCAGCGTATTTCATAATGAGAGACCTGGAAGCTTTGATCACTGACAAATCATTCAGCCATCAACAATTTGCTGTGGGTAACAATATCTACAGTGTGGAAAGAACAGACAGCTTTGAATATGTAGATCCTGTGGATGGCACTGTGACCAAAAGACAGGTATGGYTATAGTGATGGATTGGCAAAGTTTTGCAGCTGTCATATGATCTCCAGCAGTGCTATTTCTAAAGTTCGGCTGGCAAAGACTGTCTATTTATTTATGAGATGGTGTTTCCTTTGCTTTGATAGGTACTGCATTTCCTGCTTAAGATTAGCTTGGTCTGATAAAATAATCCACTTTTAGCTTGCTCTTGCTGCACATAACTGGAGACCATAGTATCGCAGTGAATATAGGATGGGGTGAAGTCCCTGTTGATGGCAATGCATGTGTAGGGAGAATTCCCTTTCCAGAGCAGTGGAAAATACCATACAGAAAGTAGGTCTTCCCTTTTTTCTGTTTGCCATCTGAAATCTCCACAGGCTATAAATTATTAAAAAACCCAAAACATTTCTTGCTTGGTGACTCACAGGATTTACATACTATATATTGTAGCCAATAGCATKCAGGACACATGCTGTTGTGGGTTTAAACCCGTTTTTCCCTTATCCGAGTCATGGCACCAAGAATGTCGGGGTTTGAACTTGACCGAAAGCCAAAAAGCACCTGTGATGTTCCCTCCCCGACCACTGGAGAGGCAAAACGCAGAGCAAAAGCCCAATTAACATTAAAATTTATGTCTTTTAGATAACATAACATTGAGATGAAGATATGTATATGCTCCAGAAATGGTCAGACAGGCTGAATAACTTAAGTTGCAAAACAGATTTATTACTAAAAGCTAATAAGAATACTACAGCATCAGGGAAGGGAACAAAGATAGGGAAAAATTTACAAGAAGAAAATAAAAGAAAACAGACATTTTAAGACGCCTGTTATTCTTTCTGGGAACCTGGCTCTCTTCCAAGTTGCCCCTCTCAACTCCCCCATGCCTTCCCACATGCAAAAGGGGACAGGGATGAAAATTTAACATAGATCAGGCTACTCGTTATGGTTGTCATCCATCATTATGAAGAAGCGTTCTTACAGCTCCAAGCTGTGGAAGGTCTTTTCCCAATAAACAGTCAGTGTATAACTGCTGATGGCAAGGGATTCTTTTCTTTACCTCGTGGGAGAAAGGAGAAGCAGTTCTTCAAGGCTGACTGCACTATTCAGCAGCGTAAGGCCACTATCACAAATCTCCTGGCAGAATACATCTTCTAAGCATCCACTCACTTCAGATGTGGGGCGGGGGATGGGGGCACCTCTTYCCCCTCCAGAACACAATTTCCTCTAAACGTCAACTCGCTTCAGACGTGAGGCGGCGGCCAAGCCTCTTCCCCCGTTTTTGGCTCCTGATCAGTCCAGTCCTCAAAGGCCAGTTTTTTTTCCTCAGAGCAAGGTCGCTCTTCTTTTCTATGCAGGTCTCCCACTGAAGAACTAGTCCTTTCGAGAACAGCTTGTTTTCTCCATGTTTGAGCACCACAGCAACAGCACAGCACCTGTCTTCTTACTGTGATCTTGGGTCTCCATTTTWTTCTTTCATATTCTCACTCTCCTGCTCTGTTTTTCCCCAGTGCATGATATTAAAACTAAATACCAACCTCAAAGCAAAATGGCAGCCGCACTCTATCTTGTTATGAATTCTTAAGTATAAGACCATACATCATCACAGAGGTGTAACCAACCTGTGCAATTGGCCCAGGCCTGACCAGCAGCCTGTCCATCAACCTCAGGGCCATAATGGTTTGGTTCTAAAACACAGGGGTAGGGCTCATTTTGCTGGAGAAGAAGGAGAAAGCTAGAACTTCCTCACAGAAGCCATCTTTGTGGTTTCTTGGTCCCATCCCCCCACCACCAAAAATCAGACTGAATAAAACCAGGACACATGCTTAGGTTGTAGCCTATCTTGGCACATTTGGCTTCCCTAGCCCAAATTATCATTTCGTTCTGGACTCTGTTGATACTGAGATTCCTTTTTTATCAAGAACTGCAGTTCAAACTGGGCCTTCAGTATCTGGAAATCCATGATCTTTTCATAAGTAACCATGTATTTTTGCTGTGTGTAAATGTATATTCAGGTATCTTGAATATGGGCTGTGACATATATTAAAGTTTGTCCTGATCTTTTAATCTTTTTATTGTCCTGGTTTCTCTGGTTTTTAAATTATTTCACCTAAAAAGACCCTGGCAAATTATATTAAAAGCCATTAAAACTGTTGTCATGCTCAGTCTTTGTAGGTTCCATTCATCATGCATCCAGAAAATATAAGCAGCTCATCTGCCACTGAACTACTCTCTTTTTGCATGTTACTACTGAAACAAGATAGGAGGATATTGTCATATTCAAGTCCAGTGGAAAATCACAGGCAAGGCGGACTTGTGACCTTTGTAGTTTAAAAAAGCAACTTGTGAATTTTCATTGCATTTTTCTTTCCTTTAATTTTTTCATCCAAAGCACTTACTCTATATTGGAATAAAACTTCTAATCATATCAGCATGTAACACAGAGAAACGTGACTTGGCCTGTTTTCAGACGGACTCTAAAAGGGAGCCCATAAAACCAGAAAGCATGTCTTTTCATAGGGAGAGCCTCTTACTTATTCAGAGTATAGTTCAGCCAGTTTGTCCTTTGTTCTAACTTCATGTGTTTGCAGMCTCAGTGGGATCCTTGAAACACAATAAAATAGGAGAGAATATGCAAATGAAACAACAGTCCACTGCTGCCATTTTCTTTGGGTAGCTTGCTCATCATCTAAATGCAGCATTCTCTTTCAGACTGTCATAGGCTTCATGCGGACAGGTTCAGGAGCCTGTTCCAAGTTTTGTACCCTAATAGGTAGGGGAGGGAGATTTACATTCAGTGCAAGTGCGCTGTGTCATGAATGAGGAGCTGGCTACATGATAATTATTCAGTGCTAATAAACAATGTATTCAGAAAACAAACACAGCAACGAGAAAATAGGCAGCAAACCATACACACAGACTGTTGCWTCTAATTAATTCTGTCTATTGAAACCCATGAATCACAGCGTAATGAAAAGACTTAAATTGAACATTCTGTGGTTCTTGAAGACAGTTTTAATTTCTAAAACCCTACTGTGCTTTTGCACACATAAGCATATAACAGTGCTGCTTCAGAGGATCCAGCAAGCCAGGAATGGGTCAGTTGCATTTTTGTGTGAAATTTGAATTATTAGGATACTATATGGATTATAGGATATAAGGAGAGGTCCAAGCTGGCTGTTACAGTAAGAGACAAAAGGCTCCAGAGAGACCTTATTTTGACCTTTGATACCTCAAGGGGACTTATAAGAAAGATGAGGACAATCCTTTTAGTAGAGCCTGTTGCAGTAGTACAAGTGCTAATGGCATTAAACTAAAAGAGTAAATTCAGGCTAAATGCAAGGAAGACTTTTTACAGTGGGAGTAGTGGAGCACTGGCACAGGTTTCCCAGAGAGTTGGTGGATGCCCTGTCCCTGGAATCATTAAAGGTCAAGTTGGATGGGGCTCTGAGCAACCAGATCTATTTGAAGATGTCCCTGCTCATTGCAGTGAAAATGATGACCTGATGACATCAGGTCTGAATGACCTTTAGAGGTCCTTTCCAACCCAAATCATTCTATGATTCTGTGATTATCAAACAGTGCTTTATATGGTGCTAAAGGTATTTTGGTACATATCTGAGGAAACAAAGATTTTACTGAGGTTTTATTTTAGGATATTGACACGCTGTGTTTCCAACATCAGTGTCTTGTCAAGGTGCTGATAAAACTGGAAGAATAAAATGCATCTCTTTTAATTATCTTCTCTCATTTTTAGCAGTTTACTGCCCTCTAAGCAAAAGTAGCGAGGATCTCAGTTTATGCACTAGGCCTTTGACGACAGAAGGACTAAGGGAAGGAAAATTTCAGTGGCTTATCATACATAGCACTTAGTCTAAGGGTACCATTTACATAAATGGAACTAGAATGTGTATTAGTGCACAGCTGGTGGAATATTGCAATGCTACAACTATTTATCTGTGCAATTTAGTCCTTTGGTCTTTATGGTCTTCCAGTATAGAAACTGTGGATCCAAGTATTTGATTAGTTGTCTGTTAAAAAATGTGTTCACATATACAGTGCAAAAGTGGGGAGGAGAAAAGAAAAAAAGGTGTGAAGATAGGAGCAAAGAGCAAATTTTTAGTTAATAAATTAATCAATCCTCCTTATTATGCAGACCGTTAATGTGCTTTAATTAGTGTACTTGAAATTAATTATCACCTTAAGTTCTCCAAATTGTACCACAGACTTACTGAAATTCTTGCAGTCAGATATTGATGCACAGTGTTTGAGGAGTAGCAACTGGTCCTGTATTCTRTATTCACTGCTGACAACTGTTTTTTGATCTAGGGATTCTGTAGCTGTTTCTTAAGCCACTTACTTTTAGTGATCTTTTTTTCTCACAACTGTCATTGAATTTATGCTCTGCCATGCAGAATAAGAGCAAATCAACTCAAAAAGATAAAAACATCAGTAAAAGAATATTTATTAGGAGTGGGATGGAATGTGCARCATCATTTCTAGTCTTCATAGGGGCAAAAAGAGTAATGGATGGGTTGTCCAAAGTTACAGGGAAAGAAAAATTGTATTCAGATGACTCTTCCTTTCACTTTTATTTTGAAGCAGTGAATGGTGATTTCTAAAGGTACTGCCCTCCTACATAYGTGCTGTTCTTCTTTCTTTCATAGGGGCTGCGGATTGTGTTTTCAGATGCTTCCAGACTCATCTTCAGAATGAGTGCTTCTAGTCATGTGAGAGCTACTCTCCGGATCTATGCAGAGAGTTATGAAAAGGATCCTAGCCAACACAATAAGGAACCACAGGTAATGCAGTAGCATTGCAATAGGTCAGTAAGTAATTCACTATCTCTGTTATAGCAGTGGCTACAGGTTTTCATCTTTRATCAGAAGCAACAGTCAATGCTTTGGCCCATGTACATGTAGATGATTTTCCTTGTCTTGTAAATGTACACCTTTTGAGGAAGGGTCAGCAATTTTAATATATATTAGTGTAATACCTAACATAACAGGAATGTTAAGGGTTGAAATGCCTCATGGTAAATGTTGAGCAGTGACTTCAGGTCTATTAAGAGAAGTATTGAATTTTTTTAGGGGTTTTTTTTAGTATTGTGATCTGAGTTACTTCTGTAACATTTTTAAAATAAGATAACCATTTTTCAAGCAGATTATCTGAGAGCCACTTAGGGCATCCCAAGGATTCCTCACCGTCAGAGTACAGCTAGAAAATACGGATATCGGTCTAAACAATTTAGAGATTCCTTGAAAGGGAAAGACTTGTACTGTCTAAGAATTATCTCATGTTGTAATCAGACTTTTTCCCTAAGAAGAGTGAGGGTCGAGAGCAAGTTTCTGGATCGCCCAGCAGATGCAATACACAATTAATAATATAAATTACACTTCACACTTTCAGATTTTTCCCACTAAATGTCCTTTATGGTATGATATACAAGAGAGGACTAAGGATATTTAGTGGAAAAGAGGTTAAGCATTTGGCTTGTAGTAAATCAAAATCCTATAGTTTTAAGTCCCCTGTTGTGTTGTGTGTTGATGACTGGAATGCAAATGCAAATCTACCAAAACCTAGACGCTGTCAAATGAATTTGAACTCTATGTAAGTGTTTGATGTTTCTCTTTCACGAGAGTCTGACCATAAGCTTAGTGAGTTTCTTCTCATGCTATGACATAGTTGTGTATCAGTCATGGAAGTGGTTCAGTTGTCATAGAAATGTTGCAAACTCCATGTCGGTAGATATGATCTATTAATTTTATTTGCCTTTTTTTTTAAAGTAACAGTTTGCATCCTCAGTAACTTCTTGGACAGAATATTTAAAACATTAAAGCTCCAACAGAGTAAAAGACCRTATTTTAGCAATTTTATTGTTTTTCTGTGTATCTAGGTTTGCCCAGCTAGCAGGACCATTAATATATTTTTGCTTGGGGAGGAACACTGCTACAACTCCATTTGTGCTTGTACGATACTAGGTTTACATGGTAAAGTTTTGGTAGTTGGGGGGCTGCAGGGGTGGCTTCTGTGAATTATTGCTAGAAGCCGCTTCTCTGTTAAAAAGATCCAGTTCAGCTCACTTCTAGATGGACCCATTGCAGCCAGAGCTGTAGCCCTCTGTGATAACATTCTTGAGCAGAGTAATAGACCCACTACGCAACAACAACAGGGAAGGAGAAAGGGGGATCTGTGTGAGAAACATCTCTGCGGGTACCAGGATCAGTGCAGACTGGAGGGGAAGTGATATGGCAGCCTGGTGGGCACCTGACAGCCAGCCAAGGCCAGTACATCACAGTTACATCAGATTTTGTTACAGCACAAATTGTTTATCGGCCGTGATAAAASTGACCATTTTGCATTTGTGCTAGGTAGGTTAGGCATAGATGAAATTAAAATAATTCACAGTAAGAGACAGAATATGAGTTGATTTTAGAGGTTTGAAGTGGGCTTACAGTAGCCTTGTGGTATGTAACCAAAATATGTGATCTGAACATATTTCTTGTCTGAAAAGACCCAGCAGAAAATACTGGAAAACAATGGAGCATATACTGGCAGCATTATGTAGCTAAACTTTTAACTATTTTATTGCAAGAGAGAATGTGCATTTTAAAGTGGAATCRTTGCTGTGTTAACAGATTATTTTCTATGGGAGAAGTGATATTCTAGTAGAATTTAGGCTAAATTAACCTAAAATCAGTGCTCGGTATTTAACGTTTTTTCTTTTAAATGAGTGGAAAATAGTAAATGTTCTCAGTGAATTTTCTGCTTATGAAGAGACTGGATTGAGGGAGCAGTGGTTATCCTCAGAAAATGAAAAAATGAGAAAAATAAGAGTGCTGCCCTGCTCTTACATTTCTTCTCTGTTCTGCTTGCATTTTCTTGAGAGAGATGTGTAAAGTCTCATCAGCAGCACAGTCCATGTCCAGGGAGCAGCAAGAATGGGTCTGCTGCACAAGGCAGTAGGAGCCAGATACCCAGACCTGCTGCACGACACACACTGCCCTCCTTGTCCAGGGGACAGTTCCACAGCAGGAAAGTAGGAGGACAGGGCAGGGCTCTGGTAACAKCTCCCTCAACAAGTGATGGATTCATCTCAAGCAGGAGATGGGACAAAGATGGACAAGGCAACAGTGTGGACCTACCCAGGCAACAGGATCAAAGTCAAAACTGGAGATAAGATACAACATCTATCCAAGCAATCTTTCAGGGAAAGGAGCTGCTTGCAGCATAGGCCTGGGGTCCACCCTGGCTKCAGAGTCAGAGGTAAGGCTGGAGACAAGCACTCTACAGCATAGCTCAGGCAGAGACCAACACCCCTGGGACAGGCTGCAGTGGACCTTGGGCAGGGTGCAGGGTAAAGTCCTCAGGGGATATTRAGCAGGCTGGTAGGGCTTATGACTATATTTCAGAATTTGGTCTTTTATTCAGCACACCAAAGGGTCTGTTGTTCCCAAGCACAGAAAAAAGACTGGAAGGGATTTTTTTCCTGCATGTATTGGAGCCTGTCAGATCATAACAGTTTTGGCTGTTTAATCAGCATATTCACTAGTGAACAAGTAATACCAGGGGTAGAAACATCATTGCCTTGAATCTTGCTGCAGGGACTTTCCTGCGTTTATACACTTCTGACAATGTATAAATATCCATACTGGCATTTAAMTATCCATACTGTCTCAGGAAATACATGATATAGTAAATGCCTTCCTCATCTCCTGCCTGTGCACAAAATCTGGGATAACTAGTGTTCTCATCCCAATTAATACAATAAAAAYTTTATTTTGTTTCTCATTGCATAGTATTGCACACTTCTCCTCTTTCCTTGCCGTGGCTGGATGCTTTGCCAACATGAGTACATTAAGGGCAAGGTCATAGATTGTGTCCAGCAGTCAGAATGACAGACTTCAAGGCAGTATATAAATTTTAGRAGATCCTCATGTACAAAAATAACTMAACTGAAATGTGCTGCTCTAGAATTGAAGACCACTCCATTGAYGTGCCTTGTCACAGGTGATACTTTGTCACTGGACATGCCTAAGAATATTGTTTTCCAGATAGTTTTTCCATAGAAAATTCATATTTTAAAAGTATTTCTTTGTTTTTAACTATTCAAATAGACTAGCATTTCTAAAAGTTTAGTTCATTATAACAAACAACAGGTTTCTATCTGAAGTCTTGTATGCATTGCATCTTTGTGCGTTGGCACGTATGATAACAGAGTTATTTCTTGTCCTAAATTTAATACAGATGTAAAATATAGAGATAAGTTCAATGGGTATGAAGTATAAAACTGAAGAGTTTTCAGACCTTTTGTCTAATTTATWGCCTTACTTTATTGGTCACCTCATTGTTCTATATTTGCACATTCCTACACATGCCTTGTCCTTTGTCTAGCCACATGGATGTATTATTGAACTTGGATAAGAGTCAAACAGAAAGTATCATATACAAAGGCAAAGAAAGAAATGATCCACTATGGTTTTACTAGTAAATCCAGTGTGTCCTTCAATAACATTGTTGTGCTGCTCTTTCTTGGCTGGAAAGAGTGTAGTCAGTAGTCTGGATAATTGTGGTAATAACTTAATTAGCTCTATTTACAGTACATTATTATTCATTATGTGAATTCTGTCCGTAATAAATAGGCGTTGTCATTGAGTCACAGGATTATAGAACTGTTTGGGTTGGAAGGAACCTTAAAGATCATCTAGTTCTAACCTCCTTGCCATAGGCAGGGAGACCTTTCATTAGGGCAGATTGCTCAGACCTCCATCCACCCTGGCTTTGAAGATTGGGGATGAGACATCTACAGCTTCTGTGGGCCTCCTGTTTCAGTGTTTCACAGTAAAGAATTTCTTCTTAATATCTAATCTAAACTACTCTCTTTCAGTTTTAATCCATTCCCTCTTGTCCTGTCAGTATATGACATTGTAAAAGGTTCCTCTCTTTCTTGGCGGTTCCCTATAGGTACTGGAAGGCTGCAGCGAGGTCATCCCCAAGCCTTCTCTTTGCCAGCCTCAACAAATTCAATTCAGCCTTTCCTCATAGGGCAGGTGCTCCATCCCTGTAGTGAGCTTGGTGTCCCTCCTCTGTATCCTCTCCAGCAGTTCTGTGTCCTTCCCGTGCTGGGACCCCAGAGCTGGATGCAGCCCTGCAGGTGGGGTCTCACAGAGCAGAGCAGAGGGGCACAATCCCCTCCCTGGCCCTGCTGCCCACCCTGCTTTGGATGCAGCCCAGGACACGTTTGKCTCTCTGGGCTGGGAGTGCTCATGGCTGGGTCACATCCAGCCTCTCTCCAGCAGCAACCCCAGGTCCTTCTCAGCAGGGCTGCTCTGATCTGTCCATCCCCAGCCTGTTTCGATACTGGGGGCTGTCCCTGACCCAGGAGCAGCACCTTGCACTTGGCCCCATTAAAACATGAGACTCCCATGGATTCATTTCTCGAGCTTGTCCAGGTCCCCCTGGGAGGCATCTCATCCTTCAGGTGTGTCAGCTGCATCACTCAGCTTGGTGTCATCTGCAAATCCATTCATTTATGTCATTAGTGAAAGTATTAAATAACACTGGTCCCAGCTTGGCCGCTGAGGGGCACCACTTGTCAGTGATGTCCATGTGACATTGACCACTGTGACCTCTGGATGTGACTGTCAAACCAGTTCCTCATCCATTGAACAGTGCACCCACTAAATCCATCTCTCCAATCCAGAGACAAAGATGTTTGGGAGACTGTGCCAAAGGCTTTACARAAGTYCAGATAAATGACATCTGTACCCCTCCCCATGCCCTCTGCTGCAGTCACCCCATCACAGAAGGCCACCAGGCTGGTCAGGTGAGACCTGCTCTTGGTGCAGTTGTGTTGTCTGACCTGAATCACCTCCCTGCCCTACATGTGCACAGCTCCAGGAGCATCTGTTCCACGATCTTCCCAGGCAGAGGTGAGGCTGACAGGTCAGTATTTCTCAGGGTCCTCCTTTCTACCCTTTTTAAAGGTGGATAAAATGTTTTCCCCTTTTTCCAGTCACCTGGGACTTGCCCTGACTGCAGTGACTTTTCAGATATTATGGGGAGTGGCTGTGCAACTACATCAACCAATTCCCTCAATCCTGTGCAATCTGTATTGACTGTGCTTCAAATGGGATGCAGTGATTCAGAAACACTGCAAAATTACTTTTGCCCAAGACTAGTAAACAACATGCTAGTTAGCATCAGAATCATTATGTATGCAGCAACCAAGCAAAGATTTTGGGCAGGAGTTGTTTTTTTGTGTTTTTAATGGAAAAGGCATGCCCATGCAAAGGCAAAGGAAAAAAAAGTTTTAAAAATATGTCTTGATCATCAAACACTGTATTTCTGAAAAGGTTTTTGAACAGTGAGCACTAGAGGAAAAAAACCCCAGATTTTCAGGTGAATTTTGTTTGGTATATGAAAAAAAATTTGTTATGTGTGATTGTATAAATGAGTGATTATATTAAGTGAGTGCTTATGGTGTGATGCCGTGGCCGTGGCCATTTTTAGAGCTGTGTCTGGGGGTTGGGCTGGAAAACAGCCTGGCCTCAGACATGGTCAAAACAGGCAGACTCTAGATGAATGGGATTGGATAGATGAAAGTATTCTACCAATTAAAGACAAAAACATGCTGTATAGAGATTGGAGAGTGCCCAGCTGTGTCATCTAGCTGGGACCTGTGTAATTGGTTTGTTCTCTGAACCCGGGAGATAAAGAAAGYGTATATAAAGCATGCAGTAGTAGCTCGGGGTGAAGAGAGAGCTGGGATYGTCAGGTAGAGAGGGAGCTGCAATCACTAAGAGAGACAGAGAGCAGAGCTGAATATCACTATATCTAAGAGAGCCTGAAATCCGAAGATTAATAAAGAAGAACCTGCCTGCCTCRTCTCGTGTGTCTTTCCTGCGCCRGGGGATCTGCGGGCGTATTTTGGCCTCCAATAGTGTGAGATGGTCCAAGGGCAGGGAACTGAAATCAGCCACCCAGAAGTCCTAGGTTGTGTATCATTTAATAGGGACAAAATGATATGGTTCTGTCAAGACGCTGATACAACACTAAGCACAAGTGCATTTTGCTGGAGAATTATTGCCTCTTTGTTTACTTTTGAGGGAATGGGGTTTTTAGCATGGCTCTGGTTAGTTATTAGAACATACAGTATGGTCCATAAAAATCATATAAAGTTATTCTGGTTTCATCTGATTAGGATTTTCTTCTTAGTAGGTGGTAAAGTCCTGTTTTGGATTTGGAATGAGAATAATGTTGATAACACTCTGATGTTTTAGTTGTTGCTAAGTAGAGCTTAATCTGTGTCAAGGACTTTTCAGTCTCCCATGCTCTGTCAGTGAGGAGGAACACAAGAATCTGGGAGGGACCATAGCTGTGATGGATGATCTGAACTGCCCAAAGGATATTTCATACCACAGAATGTCATGTTTGGTGTATAAACAGTGGGTGAATTTGCTGTGAGGGGATGATGGCTGCTCAGGTCAGGCTGAATACCAATCAGTGGGTGCTGTGCTGTTGTATTATGCTTCACTTGTGGGGGTTTGGTTGGATTTTATCCTTCCTCTTTTTTTCTATTATTTTGTTTTAGTTTCTTTCTTTGTGTTTTAGTTTCTTTCAGTTATTAATGTGTGCTTATCTGAGCCCATGGGTTTTACTTTTTTCCAATTCCCTACCAGCCTACCAGAGGCAGGGGAGTGAGCAAGCAGCTGCATAGTACKAAGTTGCTGGCTGGAGTTGAACCATAATAAAAGTTTTGCCTTTGCTATTAAAATTCATAGAATTTTCTCAGAGGGCATGTGGGGTGTGGAGACACACTCTTAGATAATTCAACATGTTTGTGCTATTCAAGTAATTTAGATTCAGATTCTTCCCAAAGTCACACTGTAGAGTCAACAAATTCTAGATCAACTGGGGGTGCAAATRAAGTAAAGCATGGGACAGTAATTATCAAATAGTCCACAAATCAAGGAAATTAGTTATTAAATCTGATCTTCCCTCAAAACTCTTTGGATATACTAGAAAAGAAGTAATCTTTTGCAAWGCAGATGTCTTCATGCACCACTTTCCTTCTGTTTATTTCACCCTTGATGCCTGCCCTCCTCTATTGCTAGAAGCAGAACAACTGGCTTCTTGATCTTTATTATAATTTTATTATTAAATAATAAAAATTTAAATTATTATAATTTAAAATTATAATTATAATTTAATTATATATAATTATATATTATAATCTTGATCATTATTATAATTATATAAATATAATTTGAGTTAACAGGCAGACCATGCACAAGAATAGAGAGTTCAATATCCTTTTTTGTCTGTCGAAGGTGCTCTTCTTCGTGGTAATCAGCTGAATTCCAGCAGTGCTGTGGGTGTTAAAAGAGTCAGTTTAGTTTGTGTCACAATGAATCAGGTTATCCACACTACTTAGATCTTTTAGGAGAGGTGGCTGTAGCACAAACCTTTCCAAAGACTTCTGTTTGTTTTTTTTTTTTTTTTTTTTAATGGAAGGCCAAAGCAGGCTGTGCTCATCTGTGTGTTAAGCTCTTATGGTAGAAGCTCTGCAGGATGCACAGGCACATGCTTAACTTCGAACCTGCAAGCAGGTGCATTTCAGCCTGCCTAGCTCTTTGATAAACCAGATGCATCATGGCACAAATCCTACCTGAGACCTTGTACGATTTTCTTGCAAGGAAGAGAGAAGTTGCATGGAATTTTCTTGCAAGGTCACAGAGAGAAAAATTGCTACATGAGCCAAGCAGGAATGATACATGTCTGACAGCTCTGGTACAGATTATTCCCAAGCAAAAAGCTTTTAATCTTTATTTGTCTGATGTTAGATGTCTGCTTGCTTGATTTATTTCCTCATAATCATTCCTCCCAGTTATTTTTTAGAGATATAACTTCTATCTGTGATTACTTAAGCAAGATTCTGATTAAGTCAGTTCTGTTAATTTTCAGTTCTTAAATTATATCTAAAGGGTAACATGCCATATGTCCTAAACAGTTGCCAAGAGATAAATGTGCTATTTAACATACAGAGTAATGGCATTTATCATTTAGAGTTGACACATCAGTAGTAAAATTTTACAATTTCTCAAGTAGAGAGAACCATTGAAAAATACTTAAAAATCAAGATCTATTTGAGATACAGACGTCTTTCTAGAGGAATATTAACAATGATTGTTGGCTGAGATTTATCTGCTGCAACTGAAATGTAAACTACTCATGGCAGAGGTGAAGGAATTTTTAAAAGGCAGTCCCAGATTCCTGTTATTCTGTTCTGCTCTTGCCATTCCAAATATAATGCACTTTCACCTTTTCTACATCTTTCAGATGAAGAAAGTGTAAAAATTAAACTGAAGTGTGAAAAGACAGAATTTAAAAAGGACTTTTTCTGTTGAGAAGCATGATTGTTACAAGCAGAATACTGAGTAGTAATTGGAATCATTTGGCAAGCTAAATTGTTTATGTAAMTGGATGTCACATAAACTCATTTGATTCTGTGTTTTGTTCCAGCATTGTGTAAAGTGGTGTTTGTGGTTTTGGTTTTTTTTTTTTTCCAGAAAGCATTTGTTGCCTAAAAAAGCAGGGTCGAATAAAGCGGGTCAGTAGAGTTGCTTCTTTAATTTTTCCTGTCCTTTTTAGATTAAATAAGGAAGAGGTTTATTAGAAAAGTGCTGGAGACCTTCAAACGTTTTTGTCTCATCCTGRCTTTATAAATTGGCCCATTTTAATATTTACTTTTGCGGCATTTGCTCATCGATGCGAATTTGTGCTCTGCATATTAATCTTCTCTAAGTGTGTTTGACTTTAATAGACTTGTGTTCTGCTTCAGTGATTATTCAGTAGATAGATATCTACAAATATGGAGCTTTTTTAACAATAACATGTCAGAGTGCTCMCACTTGTGCATAACTGAGCTTAATCATAAACTCACTTGACACCAATGGCATTCATGGTGTTATTCCATGACTTGGCTTCCATAGTTACTCTCTTCACTCGTTTGATTTAACTGTCTGACTGTTTGCATAAATAAAGCAAACACCTCATCCTGTTAGGTGGCTGAAATAGATTCAAAATATTGATTATATTAGGCTTATAAAAAGAGGTATCTGTTTTCAGCTTTCTGGAATTACTGTTTTRTTTCATTTGATTTTCAAATCTAATCTGTGTGAAGCTGTAAGTAGTTTATCTGAAAAGAGCAGCCAGGGGAAATCTCCAAGGGTCAAAGAATTCATTTGCTAACCAAATATGTGATTCTCTGCAAAGAAAATTTTCACACAAAACTCAGCTCTGCCATTTTATTTTTGTGTGTCATTTAACRAAAGAAGATGCAACTGCCATTTTAAAATTTGTGTTTTACTTGATTTTCATGTGGTACTATCATAGTTGTTAGCTGTACTCACCCACCCGGGCAGGTAAATGGCTATTTAACAATGTAGTCTGAAACTTGCAAGTTCATGCTGTTCTGTTGGAATTGATCCTATTAATACATTTTAATGTTGTATTAGCCAGAACACATTTCTGTGAGTTCTGTTAAGGTAGTTGCTACAGTACCTTCTGACCCTAAGCTTCATATATTAAGTGTATTTAGGAAGAAAATGTCACATATGTGGCTTCCACTCATCAGAATAGAAACAATTCTGCTTTTGTGATTTCTAAGTTGTTTTATACAGCAGATTTCAAAGACATCCACAATTCCTGTTACACAGAAATATAAGCAGTACAGTACTTGACTTACTGATTTCCCTTTTCTGCTTTGCTTAGGTATACTCGATGTAGTACTTCRCAAAACATATACTAAGCATGATAGTTCAAGTGTAAAATAATAGACTTATAGATGTGTCAGTTTTTGATGTTATTATTTACTGCTATTGTATAATTGTACAGTTAAAAGAAGGATTTATAAGTGTAAGATTTCTTTTGATATTTCTTCTTTATGTAATGCAATGTATTTCTTCATCTTTAGGCTGTGCTGAGTCCTCTGATAGCAATTGCACTGAAAATATCTCAGATTCATGAGAGGACAGGACGGAAGGGACCCACTGTCATCACCTGAAGCCACGGAACATTGTTAAACCAGGGCCAAAAGAGGAACAGCAAGGAAGAGACAGAACCTTGTTAAGACTTGTTAGCCATTTGTGCCTTGTATGATTTTAAAAGTTTTCTTGGGGAGAGAGGTAGGGTGGGAAGAAAAATTCAATATAACATTGAGCATAATCATTTGCATTGATCTCCAAATGCAGTAGTGTATTGACTTCTTTGTTTTACCTACAATATCATAATTTCTGATAACAGTACAACCAAAGAAAGAAGCCTTAATGTTCCAATGTTGTTCGTAATGTACCAGAAAACGACAACTGCTTGGTTTTGAATGCTGATTGGAGAAATTTCAGTTAGGGAGAGAAGGGGARGAATTGCAAAGCGAGGACATTTGGTGAGTATAGTTTGGGATTTTTGTCACCTTCTGGTAGGTTTCTGAAGAGGCGTACAGAGCGTGTCTGAGTCATAAGGCTGTGCACTAAGCACTGCATGGGCTGTTTTCCTCCCCTGGCACCATGCCTCCTCTCCGGCCTCTCCTTTGCTCACAGATGCACGCTGACAGCAGTGTTGTATACACACTTGCTCCCAATGAAGGGGTTATTCCATACATTTTTACCCTTGCTTTTAAAATATATAAATGTGATTTGTGCCTTTAGATTTTTCATATTTTTTTGATTCTTTGGTTGTTTTCCTCCAAAAGGAGGCGTTTGTGTTCTAGAGCTGATTTTGTCCTTCCAGCAATATGTCGGGTATGGAATCTGACTGTCTTTTTTAATATTCCTCATGTCAGGAGATGATACTGGTGCTTACTGTGTTAGAAAGGTAACCTCTGCAAGTTCAGCACTTCTTTAAGAAGGAATTACAGAAGTTTTTTGAAGTCTTTGGAATACTCATGSTCCACTTAGCACAAAGTGAAGTAAGTGAGAGCGAATTAAACAAACACTAATCAATTAAATAGAAACACTAGTCTGGTTCACCCTCTGGACACAGTTTCTRTTAGATTCTTGGTAACAGTGGATCACACAGTTAAAATTTGGGGAGTGCAAGAAACATCCCGGCATAGATCTGAGAAGGGTGTTGGGGATATGGACATCAGCATTTTTTTGCCTGTGAAATGATACTGCAGTTCTAACTACAATACTGTACTCTGAAAAAGAACACACTTTATGCATGTGATTTGCTTGAAAGCTTTGCTTCCTTGGAAATAGTGTGGTCACTTGTATCATTCGTCAAGGTGGCTTTATGCAGCTTGCCTCTTTGCAGTGTATTTCAATTCATTGTGATTGTCAGATTTTAGTGCAATTTATATAATATAGCAGCAAAGGAAATTGTTTTGATTTCTTTCAACACTTAAGTCAAAAAATGGCTATGGCACTTCATTCACAATAAAGAGTAATGCTGTGTATCTGTCTTAATAATTTTGGACAAGACACCATGCACCTTCAAGCATCCTAATAAAATTGTGCTTATTACAATTATATTATTACTTAATTGACTCTATAAACAAATGAGGTGTGAATGTATTCTGATAACCCAAAAGACATTTTAAGACTTTGGTTCTTTTTATGAAGATTTTTCTTTTATATGACCGTGATATTCTCACACAGTTTGATCATCTGCTTTTGAATTTAAGGGCTTTCTTGTTCACAAGAAAACAAGAAAACTTGTTTATCTAATATTTCATATTTATTATAGATTGAACTTCTCTAGGTGCACAATAATAAGCTCCTTGCTAGTAGATCATCCATGGTCAAGGATGGACACACACTGGATTATGACAAGTCAAATTACTGAGTTGTGTGAAAGAACATACTGAAAGTTYGTTCACTAAAATTTCAAAAATCTTACACATTCTCTGACAATGATACAATTTTTGATCACATAGTGAACTACCTGTTCATACTACTGAGTATCCCATTTGCTAAGATTTTCTGGAATTGAGAGAATGCAGACGCAGTTTCAAATGCAGTTTGAAAAGTAAGAGGTACTGAAGGCAGGTGTCTTTCAGGATGYGGTGGGAAGACTCATGAAGAGCAGATGAGCACTGTGAAGAACCATACTTGTGCCTTTATCAGAAAGCTGTCACTGGAGCTGCAGCAGATGGCAGTCTGCTTTCATGAAGGCAGTCATCATAAACAAAGGGCATATTTTAAAATCTCTATATTGACTTTGTCCTGGGCTTTAGAAATGTTAGTTGTGTCTATGTACTGACATGGAGAAAAGAGCTGTTTGTGTGTGGTTTTGAATAGCTGTCAAACAGCAGACTTGCAGAAGTAGCCTACCCCCAAATCCAACCACCATCCCTTTTTCTATGGTGATTGGTGATATAGTGTAACTTTTCTACCATTTAATTGCTTTTCTCTGCAAGACAATAAAATTTTTTAAGGCTCAAGTACACTGTATATCTCTATATCTGATGCRTGTGGGAGCGGATGGCAGCCACAGTCTCATAAAGCGTGCTGTGTTTCCTGAGGTCTTTTAATTATTAACATGAGAGATGAATGCATGGAAAAAAAAAAGCAGGGTGTGTGAATTTACAAAAAGATGCAAGGCTCCTAAAACCCGACAATACTTTTAGCAGAGGGAAAATTAGTATTATTCATATTATCACAGTATCTAGGCACTGTGACTGAGACCCATATGCTTTTGTACTATTATTGAATTGGCAGTTTCCTCAGGTCTGGAAGTTGCAAGATCCCTGTATTATTCTGCTGTGATTGCACTAACATTTACTTGGACAGTTTCCCAAAACTTCAGATTTTCTCTGTGTTCAGAGACAATTTGGAAGGCATTGTACTATTCACCGAAACCACAGGATCACAGCATTTGCAAGGTTAGAAGGGGCTATCTAATTCATCTGCTTGTTTTCATTATCTCCAAGAGCTAAGATTCCACAACATCTTTGGGCAAACAATTGAAGTCATGCTCTCATAGTGAGAAAAAAAAACAAACCAAAAAACCCAACACCAAAAACTTCTTCAGTGTTCAGATGGACTTTTATGTGATTCAGTGTGTGCCTGTTGCTTTTTGTTCTGTTACTGAGAAGAGCCTAGTTCCATACACTTTTTCTTTCCCATCAAGTATTTCTAGAAATCAGTAAGATCCTTTATGAGCCTTCTCCAAACTAAACACTCACAACTTTGTTCAGGCTCTTACTGCATCACAAATGTTCCAGTCCCTTTGTCTTTGTGGCCCTTTGCAGGAGGTACTTTGGAATGTCCATGTCTGTTTTGTGCTTGGATGTATCTTACCAGTACTGAGCAGAGGTGAAGGATCACTTTCCTCCACCTGCTGTTTTTCCTGGTGCAACCCAGGATGTCATTTGCGGTCTTTGCTGTGCASGTGAGTTCATGGTGACAACTTTCTGTTCCATGTCTGACCCCTGGATCCTTCTCTTGGAGCTCCTTTTCCAGCCCACTGCCTCCAGCATGTATTGCTGCCTGGGTTTTTTCCTCCACAAGGGCAGAAATTCCCTTTGTTAAGCTTCATGAGGTTCCTGTGAGCCTATTTGACCAGCCKTTCTAGGTTCCTCTGAATGGCAGCTTAGAGTGCCAGCTGCTCATTCCAGTGTCGTATCATCTGCAAAATTGCCATAGATGTGCTGTGCGCCATGATCCAGTGATGCCAGTATTGGCTCCCCTATTGACCCTCGGGTGACACTGCAGGGGACTGGCTTCCCATGGCCTTTGCAGCAGTGATCACAGCAGCTGCTGCTTACCTGCTTTTTGAATCCACCTCACTGTCCACGTATCTAAGTCGTGGTTTATCAGTGTGTGGAAATGTTTTTGGTGATGGTGTCAAAAAGCTTACTGAAGGTGAGGCAAACAACATTCCACTGCTCTCCCATCATCCACCTAAACTTTCATCTCATTGTAGAAGGTCATCAGGTTGGTTAAGCATTATTTGCCTTTCATAATGCCTTTTGCCTGATCTAATCATCTTCTTGTCCTTAGTTTGGTGAGACTGACCAGYGTGTAACTCCCCAGATTCTCCTCTTAAAGACTGGGGTGATGTTTGCTCCCTTACCTCASGAGCGCCTCCCAGTCACACACAGTCTTTCAAAGGTAATAGAGGTAGCTTGCGATGGCGTGACAGCTTCTTCAGCTCTGTGCATGCCATCCTAAGTCATCCCATGGATTTGTGTATGAACAGTTTTTTCAAATGCTCCCTGACCTTTTCTTGCTCGATCCAAGGCAATGCACCCTTACTCCAGATTTTTCCTCTACTCTCCAAGACCTGTGATTCCTGAAGGCTGCTTTTGCCAGTAAAGATGGAGGTAAAGAAGGCATTGAGCTCCTCAGCCTCTTCTATGTTTTTCTTCCACATATGTAGRCGTAGAAGCTTCTTCCATTACTTTTCACATTCCTCAGCTGTCCTAGTTTTGGTCAGGACAGAGTTACTTTTGCCTTTGCTGGGATAGGGGCATGGGAAGKGCACAGAGGCTGGAGCCATGTGGATGTGTCCAGGGAGTTTATTCTGTACAMTCATGTCATAGCTTTGGGTTGAAGAAAAGGCACAGTGGAAGCACAGCCATTTTTGTGCTGTCTTCACCTGGGAGAAGCAAAGCCYTGAACAGACTGGTGCAGTCGGTGTGGTCTGGGCAGAGCAGTGCAGACTCTCTGGTTTGGGGGGGTTTGTCCGTCACTGTCTTCCACAGTCTCAGGCTCAGGCGAAAAACATCCTGCATTGGCTGTGGTAATGCCTGCCCTTTTCCCCTTTTTTCAGGAAAAGCTACATGGCCATTAGGATTGCAGTAACATCTGCCATTTTTCCTCCTTTCTCTCAGGAAAATGCATGTCACTGGCCATGGTGACAACAGAACAGTTAGATTTTCATAAGCATGTTTTGCATGTAATCACACTCTTACACGTTATTATTAGTATTGTTTATGTTTCTGTTTGTTTTCCTTATCTCATTACTATTTTTCCAGTAAATTGTTGTCTCAACTGATAATTTCTGCCTTTCTGTCCCTTTCTCAGTGGAGGGGGTGAGAGGAAAGGAAGTGGCTGCTTGAAGGTTCATTTCCATCTGGTCTTAAACCACAACATCACCTCATTSAACTCCAGGTGGGCTTTGGCTTTCCTCGTCTCATCCCTGCATGATTGGACAGTGCTCTCTATTACTCCTAGCTCCGCTGTCCTGCTTCCACTTACCATACATTTCCTGTTTATATCTAAGTTTATTCAGGGGCTTTCTGACCTTCCATGCAGGCCTTTAGGTGCCTTTGTTTGATTTCTGCATGTCAAGTTGAACCGTTCCTGAGCTTAAGGGAGGTTATCCTTGAAAATCAAGCRGCTGTCCTGGACTCATCTTTTCTCCAGGGCCAAAACCCATGGGACTGTTCCAAGCAACTCTAAAGGTGTTAAAGTCTGCTCTGCAAACTTTGGTTCTACTTTTTGCTGTTTTCCCTCCTCTCAAATTTCTGAATTCACCGTTTCATGATCACTGCAGCAAAAACATTCACATGCCTACACAATTCTTCCAGTGTTGAGTTGCCAAGATTGTCTGTCAGTCACCAGTGTCAGGAAGTTTTTTGTCAATGCACTGGAAGAATCTGTTCTGTTCTGTTCTGAAGATTTACTTGGACCGGTTCATATCCTTCAGCCCAAAAAAAAAAGTTCTTTGAATGTAAAATTTCCAGCTGCTACTCTTGGCAAAGATAATTTCATGCTGTAAGTATGATCAAAAGCAAGCTGTTTAAAACATTTTGCTGCTTTAAGATTGTTGATATTTTTGAGCTCGTTGCCCATGCAGGTTCACAATCAGATAGTTCACTAGGTGAAAAGACCAGTTGAAAATCAGATTATGTCAAAATACTAGAACTTCAATCTTCTCCCTATCTCAGTAATTTTTGTGTATCAAATAGTTTATTGCATGCTGCAGGTTGAAGTTGCTCTTATCTTCAGTTTCACATTTTGGATCCATTATGACCTCGCAACATCTGCAGAGAGCTGGAGCTAAATAAGGGCCACTGCAGGACTCTCATGGAATTGGGAGAAAGGAAGAGAGGTTTAGGGCCTCCTGATTGTTCATAAATTATGTGGAAGCTTTCTGAACTCATTTCCAGTAGCAMACCACTCCAAGAGCAAACTTAAATGGTGCTCCTGCAATGTTTGCTCTCTGTATGACTCAGAACTACCAGAATGGCTGTTAGTCCCAGCCATTTCCCACTTGTTTGGTCTTGCTTTAATATCAGGTAGTGGAAAAATTAGATTTCCACAGGGGGAAAAAGTAGGGTGGGCATGCACTGGWCAGGCATTTTGCTGTGGGATATCTCCTGGTTAATCAGCCTCATCTGCTGTGATTGATCCTTGCGCTGACACTTCTGCAGTGCCTGATGCCTTCAGCATCTGGGACTCTGGAGTAAAGAAGCAAGAGATTTTGAGGGATGGGTATGGTAATGYCAGGAAGTAAGACCATAGTGAGGTCACTCAAGTAGATCCTTACTTCAGCTGTTCTGGAAACAATGTGCTGTGTTCTTCTGACTTTCATTGTTCTTGATGGTGGGCTGCTTCTCAGTCACTTTCAAAAATATTTGTACCTTCTGTCTCTTTCAGGGACTCTTTTTTTTTTCTCTTTCTGGGTACTTCACTACATTTCTTATCCAAAATCTGTCTTCAAAGCATTTTTCTTCCTCTCCAGCTTGTCCATCCGTTTTATTTTTTTCTTTTCTTTCTATTTACAGTAACTGAAGGTTTGTATGTTCTACACATAAAAGATTAAATTCTTTGAAAGACAAAATTGATAGAATTGTCAGTTCCCTGGCCTTTGCTACCATCATGGCATTGCAAGTTCAGCCATAATGCTTGACTTGYAGTCTTAGAGTATGTGAGCATCTGGAAAGTGTGACAGCTTTTCTGTCTCACTGGTCTCTAACAAAAACAGTCAGCCAAAAAATTTGCCTCGGTGATTTTATGAGAGGAAGGATACGTGTAACAGAAGAAGGATGAGTCCAAGCCTGTCCTTTTCCTGGTATTTGTTGTGTTATGTGTAATTATGAGGACCACATGTGAGAAACAGGGTGCAGGATCCCTTTTTCAGTTCCCACAGTCTTGAGCAAGCTGTGACAGAAACAGCTGCTCTTAAGAGTTTGTTAAGAGGAATCAGAGATGATTTTTCCTTCTGCAGTTGCTAGGTCCCTCTGACAAGCTGTAAGCATAATCAGGGCTCTCTGGCAGCTAGGTAATGWATTTTATTGTGCTCTTATCCTGTATCATGGGCACCTTTTGTCATATAAGCAAATACAAGGCATTTGTTTTAAATACAAAATTTATTCATAAATTCACTAGTAAAATAGCAGTTATTTTTATCCCCACATAAAACAAGCAACTTGAAAGTCATATAATACAAAAATAATCAGTAACAACAAATAACCTGCAAATTTCAAACAAAAGCTGAGTTGAAAGGTTTCTCAAATCAGCTAATATTTCAAAACCGCAAATAATGGCTTTCATTTGAAACTTCGTATGGGGCACAGGACAAGATTGGTAACACCATGATATTTCTTTTGTCTTGCAGCATAAGAAACTCCTATTGCTGGAGATGGTGACTTCTACAAGATACAGCCTAAGCATTTCTCTCTTTATGGAGATTTATTCTAATTTGAAAACTGAGCACCTTTGCCCCACCAACTCCACTGAAAGTCACAAATGATCAATGCTTTTCCTGTGCACTTTCACCCGAAACAGTGTACTATTAGGGATCACTGACATAAATCTTCTTCCAGTTTTCCCTGCTTCACAGATGCAGGATTTTACTGGCTGCCCATCTCACATGTTTTGACAGGTGTTGCTCTTCCTGAGATCCTTTGGAAGTCTGTATCCTGTTGGCAACTGCATTCTTGCATGGATGTATGAGAATTTAACTCCTCTCTGGGGTTTGGGTCTTGGTCAGCTGTTTGCTGCTGCWCCACACATAATGTGTATGGTGGTGGCTGTTCCTGCTCATTTGTTTCACTGACAAACTCTGCACTGCTTTCACTGTATGGAGGAGGAGGGATATTGATGAATTCTTGCTGTTTTAGTGTGGAGGCAACTGGCTCTGGGGAGACCAGTTTTTCAGGATCTATGCTGTCTTCATAAGCGGGAGGGTAGAAGTCAGGCCTAAAACAAGCAAACRAAAAAAAACAACCCATGATGGTGAAGTATGATTTATCTCACAGAGCTTGGTGAGACACTTTGTCCGTTAYGTTTGCAAAATTTAGATGAGGGTTTAACTGTAAACAGACACTTAAGTGCGTTTAGAGCAATGGAATATATTAATATTAAAAAGTAGGCATAACTGGGGTTATTTCCCTTATCTTTGTACAAAACATTTTATTAAAACACAGCTTTCTAAAAAGACAAATCCTCCTCATGAAAATTTTCAACCATGACATAGAAACACTCATGCCTGTAAGTATTTCAACAAGTGCCTGAGAAAAGTTTAATTTGGAAGAAGAATGAGATCAGTGTTCAAAGTTATTTGTTACTACAATAACCATTGTTTTCCACAGTTTTAAAATAAATTCGGTATGTCTCTGCTTATCTAACCAAAATTTGCTGAATRTTGTTTTTATAGTGTCTTAAGAGCACCCATAGTCAGTGTTTCTAGAGCAGTTTCCACAACAGACTGGGGAAAGTAATTTGTATTCAGTGACCCTGCTAAAAAGTTTTACCAGGCCTAGTGCCAATCAGTTTAAGAAACTCTCTGTCTCAAAGCACCAGGCTCTGTTAAGACAAAAAATCATAGAGTCACAGAGTGTTAAGGTTTGGAAGGGCCYTTAATGAAGGGTGGCCAGGGCCACCTTCCACTAGGTCAGGTTGTCCATCCAACCTGGCCTTGAGCATTCCAGGGATGGGGTAGCCACAGGTTCTCTGGGCAGCCGGCTCCAGTGCCCTACCACCCTGACAGTAAAGTATTTTTTTCCTAATAYCTAATCTAAACATAACCTTTCGCCTTTGAAACCATCCCACCTTGTCCTGTCACGACATGCTCTTGTAAAAAATCCCTCTCCATCTTTTCTGTAAGTTCCCTTCATGTACCTAGGGTGCTATGTTCTCACTGAAACCATCTTCTGGCTGAGTAACTCCAGCCCTCTCAGCCTGCCTTTAGGTGTTCCAGTCCCCTGATCACCCTTATGGCCGTCCTCCAGACTCACTGTAGCAGATCCATGCGCTTCCTGTGCCAAGGACCCCAGACCTGGATGCAATGCTCCAAGTGGGGACTCACAAAGACACAGCAAAGGAGCAGAATCCCCTCCCTCAGCCTGTTGGTCTCACTTCTTTGGGTGTGGCCTTTCCGTGCACAAAGTGCATATTGCTCGGTCCCATTGAGCTGCTCAGCAACACCCCCTCTCCCCCAACCCCCCAGGTTATTCTCCCCAGGACTGCTCTCAATCCATTCTCTGCCCAGCTGGTATTTGTGCTTGGGTTTGCACTAATGCACATGCAGTACCTTGAACTTGGTCTTGTTGAATTTCATGAGGTTTTCAAATGGGGGGACAACTAGACAAGAAAACTTTAGCCTTAGTCACATAATGAATGAGCTGAGGCCCCTTGCACACCTCAACTTTGATAACTTWTATGAGCACCTACCCCACAGCAGCATCTTAAATTGTCTGCTGAGATGCAACTCAGGATGCTCCTGCAGGGATTTGGTGTAGCTGCACCTCCTATCTTCTTGGCTCTGGAAGACTTGGAAACTCTGAAACCTCTGTTTCTTGCAGTACACCTTACCTTATGTATTGTTGGCATGAATGACTCTTTGTACTTTGTGGTTTGCTCTAGTAAATAAAATTTCASAGTGCAGTTCTCTCCACAGAAGTGCAATACGATTTTCATTTTGTAAAAACCTTGCATTGCTCCCTTCTTCTCACAGTGAGTTTACCAAATAGCATCCCTCCCTCCCAATTTATCTGCAACACATACCTGTCTACGGTGCAGACATGTAGTTCTCTGTGGCTGGGACTTCGAATGAAGATGCCAAGGGCCCTGTATTTCAGGGCTTCGTGGAAAGTGCTCCAGAAAATGCCAGTTACAAGAAGAAAGAGCCCCAGAGCTAGCAGGCAGTAAAACACTAGCTTGTTGTTTCCACATCTGCACATGGAGGAGTGTGTGGACATGCAAAGTAATCCCAGGCAAATAGTGGAGAAACTGAGTAAGAGCATGAAAAGACGAATGAAAGTAAAAACACCTTTTGGCATCTTTCACAGAAGACAGCACTTTGCTCCTGTCTGCTCTTTGTGAGTTCTCTCTGCTGTACATCTCATCTTCATCTRTGGGTACTTTATATGCTGCAGGACCAACTGACCTTTAGAAAATTAAGAGAAGCAGGCAGTTTAACATACTCATTAACTCTTGTGAGACTTATAAACTGTATTGAGATTAATTTGTAACCTTCAGCATACTCTAAGGAAGGAAGCAGAAACTTCCTGAACGATCTCCCTTTGCTACTGTAATCTCTGGAGTGTAAACTTGGACTCCTGCTTTCCTTGCATGTTATGATTTGCAGTGAATTACAAATGAGATTTTATTTGTTAACTTTTACTTATTTGACTTCAAAAGCCAAAGTGCTGTTCATAAATCCCCATTAAAGTTTGAAGGGAAAATAAGCTTTGTATACATGCAGGCATTGACACGGGAGGGAAATGGGTACGGATATTAACTGCTGTTCTCTGAGGGGGGATAGATCTCACCTCTCTGGCTTGTCAAGACAAGGTAGCACTAAAGCACATTAGTGTCTGACAGGTATCAATCTAGGTGCAACAAAGGATTTAAGTGTCTAAGCACTGGTCGTTTCCACGCAATAGCTTGGTCCAGAGGGGCTAGGAAGCTGACAGGAAGCACTTGCACSACCTATGCAGTCCATAAAGGAGTCCAGGACCTCAGAATGGGACACAGGGCAGCCCTGAGGGGTGTTTGTGTGCTCCCAGAAACAGCAGCAGGAGGCATTACATCTCTAAGTAAGCAGGTTTCTTAGACATGAAGTTACTCCAAAGATAYACTAGGCTTTGACTAGCACTTAGAGCTTTCTCTCCAGCTGCATAACTTGAGTGGTTATTACTGGATGGATTTTACAACAGGCAGCTCATACCTCCCCATACTCCTTTGTAAGATTTGAGCTGCAAAAACAGCAAGAAATGCAACTGCAAAAGCAGCTGGTAAGGACAACAAATATCACTTTTCTTAAAAGAGCTGCGGCACTGAAAGAGACATAAAATGGAGCAGACTCCTACTAATGTGAGTTGCCACTTGGCATGTGTGCAGGTGCATGCTCCTTGGGGACTGAGAGCGGGGGGCTGTCAGGGAAAACTGTGACTTTAGGCACTGGTTTCACCAAATTCAGGTGTTTGAAGGAGGTGGCCCAGTTGTGACAGAGGAAATCAGTAACAAGGAGGGTAAAGCTATGTGTTGTGGGTAGGAGTTTGTGCAGGGAGAGTGAGAGTGGAGGCTGAGAACACGAGAGACAGGTGGAGCGCAGTGAAATGGGAGAGTCAGTGCTCCTGGATGCCCACGCAACAGCAACAGCTGCTCTTGCAAACATATCACTACAAAAGGATAATGTGATGGAAGCACATTAAAATAAACTGTTGCAATTAAAAAGTAATTGTACATCTGTCTTGCCTAACATGAAGTCCACCAGTTCATCTTCCTGCTGCTGTAGGACTGTTTTCTAGGATGCCCTTGCTTCATGCTCTGTCTTTTCAAACACTAATGAATGTTCTTCCTGCAATTTTGTTTTTCCCATAGGTTAACAGATCCAGCTGAATTTACAATAATAGTTTTTCCTGTATGATTTCTACTTTCTGTGTGTCCTTTATTTTATGAAATACTTTTTATTACTTTTTCCTGTTTTTTGACATTTCAGATCTTAACTAAATAGAAATACTGAGTTATTCTTGACTGTTATCTTAAGTTCAGTTAATTAATGTAATTCACATCTTCTGTTGTGCASCTCCTTCTGCTACAAGATGGTATTTCTGAAAGAGTGATGTTCATAAGAATACTTTTTACTTCTTGATTTCTGTATAGATCTGTTGACCTGTGTGTCTTAAATTTGTGACTGGAACACTGTAGCATCATATCTCTGATGAGAGAGGACTAATTAATTGTTACAGGAAAACCTGAACAGGAAATTGTATTCTGTCTATGTGAAAAAAAATCTGAGAATTCAAACACGCTCCCTTTCTATACTAGCAAAAGAGATAAAAGGAGATAGTCTGAAAAGATCCTGCACTGTGAGGTGCTCTGGCCAGAGAACAGCCAGCTCAGCATGGGAGCTGAGGATGGGGGGTCACAGAAAACAAGGGGTTAGTCCTTGTGATGCTGTGGGAGAAGAATACATGTATAGGAGCCCCTTTTATGGGGAAGATATATATCTGCCTCTTGTTTTGCATTTGGAAATCCTATTTTTTTTTGCAGGCTGCAGAAGTTTGGTGTTTTCTCCAAGAGGTCCGTTTACTCTATGGCAACAGACGGTGGGTGTGTTGTCTTTGAAAACAGCATTTGATTCTGAATCGCTGAATCTCACGCAGTAGGTATATAAAGGACAAGGGGAAAAAACTGTGAGAAAAGCTCCATAACATTGTTTAATTATCAGGGTTCCATTATTTTTCTTATTTTCTGTCACTTCAGAYTTTCTGTAATGTTGTTCTTGGCCTTTTTCAATTTCCCTAACATTTTGCAGCTTGATTGTTTTATTGGCAGTGAATGTCTTGGACTGCATCAGACTGGATGAGCAGATTTCCTATTTCTCTTACAAAACAGGAAGAAAGTTGCTTCTAATGAGATCAGGTGGGAAAAGGGAATAGCTAACATGGTGTAAAGGTCACTGAGCAGAATTGGCTGCAGACCAAGGTCAAAAGGTAGCAGTSCAGATGCAGAAAGGGCACTTCTTAGGAAGTCTGATTGAAGATGAACTTAATGGATGTTCCACTGGATGATTTGATGATTGCAATTGTTTGGCAACTTGCACTTCACTTGGAAAGGTCACTGCTTATCCTGTATCCTGTTGAAACATGTTGAAACGGTTTCAACAAACCAGTTTCTAGAATTATGCTACTCAAAAAGAAATTCGTGATATCAGACACATTTTTATGAGAGTTCTGAATGAAAAACATATTTTTAACTACTACTTTTTTTCTCTTCTCTAACTTTCTAACACTCTTGGCTGACATGATTTATTGTAATAAAGGTATCAAAGGATTTTGTACATTCTTGTCAATAATTCAGAGCAGATTTGCCAATGGGTTTCTTTAGCAATTCCAGTATTCATAAAAAATATGTGCTTGAGGTAATGTGAAATAATTTTAAGCTCTGTAGATGCAGTCTCTTCTCAATATTATACCTTAATTAATGACAGTGGTTTTGAAAGCATAGAAAAGTTTAAGGATGACTGAAAGTCAATGCAATATGAACATTAAAATCATATTTCAGAGACCAGTTCCCAGCCTGAGAACTTGATGATGCCTAAGCAAGACCAGATGCATGAGGCRAGCCAGGGCTACTCTTCCTGTTTGAAGATACTGTGATTTCATGAGATGTGGCTCCTATTTGAAAATGAATAATTGAACTTTGTAAAAGAAATGAAGTATAAACTGTTCCACAAATACTTGAAAAGAGTAGGGATGAACTAATTTAATTGAAAATAGCACAGAGCAGGATTTTTATTGAGAAGTTTCCCCAAATGGCTTACAATGGTTTATTCCAGATATGGGTAACAAAAACAAGCAATAAATACTTAAAGTAAGTAGAATTTAGATACTAAATTTTAAAATCACTGGGAAAATTTTTAATTTTAACAGATAATATTTTAACAAATATTTAATTTTTGGTGGATCAGGTGTTCTTTTTCTTCCCAGGCGTTCTTTTTCTTCCCAGGCGTTCTTTTGAATTATTATTTTATTTATTTCCTAAAAGAATGAAATACAGTAATTATTATAACAATTGTGGTAACTAACAATTGTTTAATGTTTAAAGTGTCAGTATTTTAAATAGTTTAAAGTGGTGATGTGAACTGCCTAGTCAGAAAAAAATTACTGTAAATGGGACAGTTCTCTAATGAATGTGGAATTATCTTTGGTCTATCAGGCTATTGATRTATCTATCAGAACTTGCATATTTTGTATAACTTTGAAATGAACATTATGGATTACCAGCAGATGTGAGGCCTTCCCTTTTAATTTATGTCTGTCAAAACCAGAATGCTAACTGTGTCAAAAAGAAAAAAATTACCAGTATATATTGCACTTCTTTTTCTCTTAGCAAGAAGCATTGAAGGAAGGATCTACCAATGAAAATACCTGCTGTGTTTGTCTCATGTTCACATCTTTAAAAATATCACATCTTGCATTCTATCCAAAAGCCTRGGAAAGCTATGAACAAATATGAACGGATATTGAACCAGACATTATGATTCTTTCTGTGGATTTAAGTGCTAAATATTATCMTGTGTATAAATAGAAATGTAATAGAAAGCTTTTAAAATTAATAAAAAACCAAAACCAAACAAGAAAAACCCAGCCCACCAAACAGAAGGTTTTGGTGTCTGTTTAGCTAGGCACAAGAATTAGAGGTGTGAGTAAACAGAGTGGCTGCCTGACTGAGCAGTGTGGGTTGGATGGTGTGAAGGGCCATTGTCTCTTTCTGCAGTGTTCCAGATGTTTGTGGTGCCTCCTGCACAGCTGTGTCTGCACAGCTTCTGAGGAGGAAACAATTTTACAGCATTTCTCAGCAAGCACAGATAACTTTGACTCCAAAAATWAGGATCCTCTGTACGTGAGACAAGCTCCCTTTTGTTCATGGATCAGTAGTGTAGAGATGAAGTGCCAACTGAAATGCGCATCTTGCAGGAAGTTTTGCATTCTACCATTACACGTGTAAGGATTTTGGCAGAATTCCAATCATAAATTAGTAAAAAATTACCTGTTAAATAACAGTGATATSATAGGTAATTAGCTGATTATATTGTTTAATGACAGTGTAAAATGTCTGGTAAGAAATTTTACTTGGTGGGAAAGTGAACAAGCATCATTTTCCATTCAAAACGTGTCAGTCTTCTTTCTGACTCTCATTCCTACATACTTCTTTTCTACAGAAGATGATTRTCCTAGGGGTTTTTAAACTGAGGTTTAGGAGTAAAATATATTTTTGAATAAAGAATTAAAACAAGACATATACCCTCCATAGATATTTCCAAGTAGGGCTCAGGAGAGCAGGAGAACATAGATACTGCCCATATGAACGGTGCTGTCCTCCTCTAGGAAAGGTGAGGACTGCCCTGACCACTTTTTTATCTGACTYTTGTTTTGTGGTGTGGAAGGCACTGCAGCACAGGCCTGTTGGCACTAATGCATGTTTGCCATGGTTAGCAGGAGCAAAGATGTTCTGGCTTGGCTTTAAGACTTCAGCAGTTTTGTCAAAAGCAGATCAAAAGTGAACTTTGAAGGAGCTGCTGGTAGCTCTTCTAACAAAGCACAAAGAGCTTAGAGCTAGCTGTTTGGCTGTGCTGGAAGGTTTAATATTTAAAACAAGAAATCCTATTTGCTCTCAAACACAGTTAAATATTGTAACACAATTAGATTGAACCTCCTGAAACTCTTTTTTATTTGACGTCATTCCAGTAGGTTGGCTGAACACTACAAACAAATACCGTATCCTTGTAGAGTTTAAAAAATCCTTCGACAGTTTTACACAAAGCTGGCAAATGACTCCAGGTAGTAAGACCTTAAAATATTTTTCAAAGTCATTTTCAGAGTGAATCTGATRTTAGAAATTACAGTTATCTGTATCTGTTTCTGTAACTGCAGTGTGTGCTTTGGTATGTGGTTTTACTTGCAGAGGTCTAGTAATTTTTGATTTGAACCAAACAAGTTAATCATTACTCAAGTAAACCTCAACAGTCCGTCTTTCAATCAGTCAGGTTTGAAAAGAGGCAGGTTTTCAGCACTTACAGCATACCTGATTTGTCAAAGAAAATGGAGAATGTGAATATCACAAGAAAATACAAAATAATTTAGAAAATGAGAGATAAGCATGGTGGCCTAAGCAGCAGTTAGCACAAATATGGATTGACTGGGAAAACACATGGGAAAGAACTACAGCCTGTTGCATGTGTAAAGCTTGCACTGTGCAAGGCTTTCACACTTCTGTGCAAGTGATTGGGCCCAACTGAGAGAGAACTGCTCAGCCATACCAAAACAAAAAAAAAAAAAAAAAGGAAAAGAAAAGAGGGCAGAGTAATCAGGAATGTCCTACAAGGTGGAGGTTAGAGATGACGGTCTGCATTTTTGACAAGTGGACCCCAAAATATCATTAGAGCCCTGGGGTTCTAATCAGTTTTCAGTTCAGAAACCAGACCACTGTAACTGSAAAGGAGTACCCATACAAAACTGCTCTTTAATGCACAGAGCAATGAGATCTACATTTAGGCTGCTACTTTACAGGAAAATGAGTGCAGGACACTGGCATCTCCCTGATGATTCAAGGACAACCATCTTGGGCTACTGTAGGATTTTAAATGCATGACCCACAGGTGCATGCAGAGGCTGGCAGTCCCATTGCAAAAGCTGACAAATTCCATGCCTCTGGAAAGCATTTCCATTCTCTTTGCAGGCTGCTGCACAGCACTGTCCTGGCACCGTTTGCCATGATTTGAAGATCCCCTGCTACAGGATGCAGGAACATCTCCTGCTCCACACAAGGCATGTGCCAACACTATCTCCTTTGCTGATCACCAGACTTTTATTGTTYACTGGACACTCCCCTGCTCAGAAGAGGCATCTGTCAGGACAGACACAAAGGTTCTGCAGGAAAGCAGGGGCCTCCCTTGAAGTCATTGGCTAAACCCTTCCATGGGTGTGGTGGGGCAGAGYTCTTTCTGGTCAGAGATGGTACAGACTGATGTATGCATTCCTAAAATACAACAATGTGCCGATCTCTGGGCTCACAGTCACTGCCTTTTGTCCTTCCCAGCCCCTTTTCCCATCCCTTCCTTGGARCCAGCAGGACCACACAGAGAAAGATAATGCTTCACAAAGAGCATTTCTGGCTTCACAGGAGGGGAGGGAAGGAATCTGCAGCACTGCTGGTGACAGTCAAGGCTCAGTGACACAATTGAAATGGAGACAGATAGGACCCCAGGAGCCCTCAGGGAACATCTCTTCTGGAGGGATGGAGAAGTGTTAATGTTCATATTCAAAGGTATTGATTCCATACATGACTTACGATATCCTGGTCAAGGCTCTTTGAACCTGTAGCAGACACACAGAAGTGTTGTTTAGTAAAGAGTGAACCAACAACCCATTGTGCAGGAAGAAACTGAAGGTGATGGACATGCTGTACTGGGCAAAATGAAAACTGAGAGGCAATATGGTTGTTGTCTACAAACATRTCAATAAGGGAACACAGGGGCAGAAAGAAAAGAATTATTGTAATTATCAACTGTGGAAGCATGAGAAAAAAAAAGAATTCAAAATAGCCAGGAAGAAAATTCAGCTTGAAAATGAGTAGATGTAGAAAAGGGAAATTCCTGATTCATTYCAGAATCAAAGATGGAAAAAATAAAACAGCTATGAAACTAGCTGAATAGAAAGAGACTAAATACCAATGAATGCATATCCACAGAGACAAGTCCCCTGCCCTGTGTTCCCAAGACACCTTGCATAAACAGATTTTTAAAAAAGGAGGATATAGATCCTGTAAGTTTTGTGAAGTTCATTGTAACTGATTAATTTGAACTACAGTTACTGTTTTGTGAGCCCATACAACAGACTCTAATTAAAACAATAGTGTTGTCTTAGAGAGAAATTATGTCAATCTTTCTCTTTCCTTCCCAGTATGTTTTCTCCAAACCAAGAAGCTATAAAACTCTTTTTAGAGGTATTTTAGCTGCAAAGTTTAAGGCGAATCTGGTCTCCAACTCACTCTATCAGCAACGTAACTCCTTTTACTGATTGGTTGTGCTCTGGAGAAAGAAAAAAMCTGCACCTGTCACCACAAACCTGCAGAACACGTCATGGTAGCTTGATGACTAATGCCTCATTTTCCCAGATAAGTCTCTAGGATTGCCTTCCCAGCTTCCTCTTCCCAGATGACCATCATCAATTAATATTTCTGTCCACCTGAACTATGCCAGGTCTCATAAGCTCATGATGCTGCATGCTCCTGATATCTGTTGTCTTTACAAACACATTCCAAACATTGAACCCTTCCAAACATAGAATTCTTGTCTAAAGAATGCCGAAAGCTATCAGAAGTACAGCTTCAGAGATTTCTCCTCTAAAAATGTGGCTATTGAGCAGTGTCTCTGCATTTTCTAATGGGGCCAGAACAGATTCTTCTATCCAGACTCAGCTCCAGGATTTTTTGGGTTATATCTTTCAAAGCCTTCAGTAATCTAACATAGACGGAGCAGCAGAATAGAAATCCTGTRTATTTACTTCTCCTTATTCTCCTGTATATTTACTTCTACTTATTCTCCTCCTATTGAAAATTGATAAGAAGTAATTTAACTTCTGGAATGGTGCTTCAGCCCTTCAAATAGCATAAGCCACTCTCCAAGGGATGATGTGCCTATTTCTTAGCTCACGGTCACTGCCTTTTGTCCTTCTCAGCCCCTTTTCCAAACATCCCTTCCCATTTGATCCAATGCTTATGTTTAAATGGCCACAGCTCGAATCAGAGAATAGAATGGGKTTTTTTGTCCTTTTTTCACTTGCCCAGTTCAACTTGCAGCTGCTCAGCTCCTCCAGCCAAGCAAAGGAGCMGCTAGAAACAGGTGGCTGGGGCAGGAAAAAGGGCATCACTTCACCTTTTGGTAACTGTGAACTTGTTGATCATGCCTCCRTAGGCGAAACAGCTTCTACCTATATTCTGAGTAGGGTTTTTTATTTCTCAGGCTGAAATTCTGTTCTCTGCATCTAATTCTCTCTCTTCTTTCCCATTCTTTGTTCACCATTTTCTCCCAGCTTTTTTTCTGCCTCTTACCCAATCCTCTTTGCAAAGACAACTTCTTTCTTTGAAGCTGCTGCACTCATCTTTAAAACATGCAGCTTTGCAAGTTGCGCAGCACCGAAGTGTCCAATTTTAACTCCCGATTATAAAACAGATATCAATAAAGTTGAATGCTTCTTGGTAAGGGTGACTCAAATAGCTGTAGCAGGAGCATAGGAAATATGAGAAAAAGTTAGACAGGGAGTTCCTGTTCAGCCCAGTGAGAGCAGGAGGAAGTGGGGAAACTTAAGCAGCTCTCCATCTCCTGGAGGGAAAAAAGAAAGACAGTTTATTATGAGACAATTCACTCTGGAAACATTGTACACCCTCCTTTACAGTGTGTTATTTGCTTAATGAAGACAGACACATTTTAAAGAGAAAGAGTGTCCAGTACCTGTTAAGTTTCATTATTTTTCACTCTTTTCCATTTTTCTGAGCCCATCTCATTTGCTTGCAATCCACGCTCCTGAACTCTACAGGTCCTGTTCTTCCCTTTATCCCTAGCTATGAACCACAAAAGTTGATCAAGTCTCAACTTACCCTCCAGTATTTTGTTCATGTATAATTTTCTTTGCTTTCAGCTTCATTTAATCTCAGTGCCTGATTAACTCCTGGATTATTTCCACTGGAAATGCTGAAGCCAGCAAAGACAATCTACCTGAAGCATGACAGAGAACAAGCTCTCATACGTAAATACACCCGTGAACTTTACGGGGTTTGGCTGTTGGAAAATTGGCTCTTTTCTTTAAATTCTCAGGTGCAAAACACCTCAATATGTGGAGAGTTCTGATAAGTAGTGTTTTAACTCTGTTGATATTCTTCAGACTCATGATATTCAGCAAATTAAAACAAAGCGTCAGTGTTTTTTTTAAGAGGAAAAAGAGAAATTTGAAATTTCTTATTATCTTAAAGCTCAGTCAGTTTGCACATAAACTAGAAAACTTCCATACAGATCTTAAACTGAGGAAAAAGGAAAGGAGTGACTTATGACTGTATCAAAATTCAGGATTTTTTATAATGTTTCAGTCCACACACAGCTTCAATTCTGCCATTGATCATTGCTCTTTTTTCCCTGCAGAAGAGCAGATCTGTGTCCATCTTTACAAAAAAAGTGTACCTGCAGAAGATTGCTGTCAGACTAAGAAATAAATAATTAAATTTTTATTTTCTTGTAATTTGTTGTCTTGTAATTTGTGATTCATGCAAATTGTTACTTTGTTGTAATGTTGTTTCAATGMTATCTCCCCTAGCTGGGCAATAACAAACACAGCTTGGACAATGCAGCTTGGGATCTCACTGTAAGAGGTATTTCCTTTGATGTAACTCAAAACATCTTGAACGCCTAGTGACAAATTTAATGTTAAAATTCTTTTGTGCTCYGTTTGCCAACTTACCTGATGAAAGTGAATCATCTTGCAGTGGTAAAGGAGAACCACCAGAATCACTGCAGTCTAATTACTCACCTGTATGCAAAATAYGGCTTTGTAATACCACCACCATTCCCTGGCCCCCAGATTTCTCATTTGAATTAAAGTTTTCCTCTTAAGATGGACATTTATAATGATGCTCCAGGTCAAGGCAAAAAGGAGACTGTGCCTTCAGTCCTGGCCTTGGAAAAACATGATCATGGCAGCATTTATCTTCTGCAGTGAGTGAAAGAAGTGGCTGATTAAGTAGTTYCATCATTTGTACAGATGTGTGTGTCTATTTTAAGGTTCTATACAYGTCACTTTCATAGTCCTCAAGTTTTAAACAGGAATCTGAAAAGATGAGGATATTCTWCACAAAAACAAATAATAATATTTACTTACATTTCAATAATAATAATAAAAATTATAATATATAATATAAATGATAATAAATAGTAATATTTACTTCCATTTRCTTACAACTGATAAATATAAATCTCTTTATCTTCCCCACCAGCCTGAAATTCTCTTTTCTCAACCCAAAGTTCCATATGCTGCAGGCACCCTTTTATCCCATGCAGTTTTCCACCTGATAATCCTGGCCTCATGAGAATAATGTGAGGCATTGCACAAACATGAAGTGAAAAAAATGCCTTGAGCACAAGAGATGTCAGACTAAATACAGAATAAAAGACCTTAGCTGCATGCTAAATACTCCAGCGAAACTAACGCGATCACAGTCGGAAAGCTGTATTTATAATTGATTGTCCTAAAATATAGGTTATCTAACAGGGAGTTCCCTTCCACCCTCTTAYTCTTTGGGGTTGCAGAAAAGCTCATGCCATACACAGAAAACAGAGCTCCCCAAGACAAAGGGATTTTTTTTTGTCTGGGATTGAATCCATGATACTGGATTATTGATAGTAATACAATTTTTTTGTATTGATATTACACCAAAAATGCATCCATGTTCATTATCTGCAAAAAACAATACATACTTGAATCACACAGAGCAAGCAGAATTCTAAAATATGCAGAATTTAACTGGTATACATCAATTAACAATCTTCAAAAAAATGAATGCAAAATAAATYACACCATATTGTAACAAAGCAATTTATATTGTTCCATATCTATGTCTGTGGCGAGGTGACATTAGCCTGCTGTGTGATTGGCTTATATTCATGGGTTACAAAAGTGAGTGGTTGATGGATTCTTTACTCCCCCTCTGTAAGACAATCCATAAATCCTAACTCATTCCTTACTTCAAGAGAAATCTTGCCTGATTAAGCACAGAGTCGACAAGATCATTAGCAAACCTCTTGAAGTAAAACTCATTCAGCACTTCCATCCATTCAAGAAGTGAGCCTGCACAGTGTTTGCCAGCCCGTGCAGAAGTTTGAGTTGTTTTATCCTCAAGACTTGCTGCACAGAAAGCTTGCTAAAACAAACAAAAAAAAATGTAATTCAAGTTATAAATCCTTAAATATTTAGTTCAAGCCAGCTTGCCAGATGCGAACACACACCAGCAGCCACAAGGGCGATCTGCAGCAGAGGCAGTGCTGACTGTGCCTTTCAACATGCCCTGCCCCATGCMAACACCCCAGKAAATTATTTTACTCCTCTGAGAGGCAGAGGCTCAGCAATCATGCYTTCCTGTCTCTCCTGGAAGCTTCTCCCCACCCAGGATTTCGCTGCCTGTCTGCCGTGGATGCAGCACTGGTAGGACACAGTGGCATTACCTTTTCTCAGCCAGCCAGGTGGTGAGACAGGACTGTGCACAGCTCAGGGATTCAGACATTTGCTCCATGGCTCAGCTCAACACCTGCACAGAGGTTTGGAGGTGAAAGCTGGAACACTGTGAAGGACCAGAGCTCGGGGCTCAGAGACARCCTCAGAGAGAAGGCATAGTGAACTTGTTTCCCTGTCTTAACACAYGATTGGAGTAGTCTGCAAGACTAGCAKGATTGGARCTGCTTCTAAKGAAACTTCATTCCTCCCAATAAARCAAATCACCAAATCACAAATTAGTYCATTGGGACAATACAGTAAAATAATTGTGGCTTTTGCCTTGAATRCTGTGTAGATGCTCTAGAGTTTATGAAGAATGGCAGCTGGAGAGATTTTCAATAATCAGAACTATCATTTGTAAATCATTAAGCATGAAACTACATTACTGACAGTAAATAGTGCAGATTAGTGTAAGCCTGTGCAGTCTGTAGTGTTGRTTTGGTTGCTCTTCTGGTTATAGCTGAAGGGTTTTTGAACAGTTGGAAGTTAAGTGATGTTTTCAAAAGATTCAGTAGTCAGCATAACGTAGTTCTACATCTGGTTRCACTTGACATAAAATTTCATGAACAGTCATTTTTGTTTGGAAACTTTTACCACCATTCAGCAATTAAACATTATTTTTTCACCAGTGGTGTAATATTCATATATGTCTACATAAATACATGCATATATTATACTGGCATTTTTTTTGAAAAGCAAGAATTTCTGTTAACTTCCATTGTACAACTGGAAATTTCCTTAATATACTATTTTCTACACTCAGGGAACAATTTCCCTTGTTTTTCCATGGGACCACCTTCTCATTTCTTTAAGCAGACTGCACGATTGAAGCATCGCACCTTACCCCTTCTCCTGCAAGGTAGAAATTTCACACTTCAGAAATGGTCATATACATAATTATTCTTTTAAATAACATGCTAACATCATCACAATCACATCRGCATTTCATGAACTTCACTGATCGAATCCATCTCAGTTCCTTCCTAATTCTCAGATTCTCTACACTCTTTGTAAACCTTGAATAAAAAATGTTAAATAAGGAAAGTTAGATCTCATAGAAGTGAGATGGGTGAAGATGCTTACATGGCTTTTATTTAGTTTTTCTGGAATTGCAACACTAAAAGCTCTGGAGGGCCACAGACTTGTAAGCACGGCAATCCCAGCTCCTGGCTATCTGAGAGACCTGCACCACTGGTCCCTTCCAGGCATGTCTGTCGGAGGGAAAGCAGCTCAGAGAGTGCTTTCTCAGCAGCTCCTGCAGCTGAGAGTGCTTCTCTGAGGAGCTCCCTCATGGCCTGGTTTGGCTGGGACTGCCAGCCTCAGCAGCTGGTAGCACCACCGCTCYTGTCTGAAGCCAAGGTCACTCTCAGCTGCATCATGAGATGACCAGAGCAGATCCAGCTTGATCTGCAGCTCTGTTTTGATAAGAGAGGGTGATTTAACCCTGCAGTGTATTTCCTGCYAGAAGGCACTTTCTGCAGGAAGTTGTGCTGAGGAGTGCATGTACACCTCCCTGGGAAGGGGTGTGTGACACAGGGTTTGTTCACAAATGAAGGATCAGTGGACATTTGCTCACATCTAGGATGATACAGGGCAGTGATCTGCTTGGGAAGGGCTCTACTCCTTTTCTCCCTCACAGCAAAGAGGTGCTTTACATCTGTAAATCCTGTGTAGGAGCTGTGCATCAGGACACATCCCCAGCTGGTGCCAGAGGTTCCTGTGAGAAGATGTTGGATCCTGCGTCTCCTTCCAAAGGAGCACTCTGCCCGAATGGAGATCACACAGATGCAAATAGCAGAGTGTCACACACAGGCAGGCATCATGGAGAGTGAGCTGATTAGTTGATCACATGTTCTGAGGGCAGATACCAAGATGCATCCCCTCTTTTGGCCACAACATTTCTTAAGACCCACCTTGCTTTCATGACTGCAAGAGCCAGATGGGTGGCATGTGCCAGGGCTGGGCGTGGGGACTGCAAGACAGCCACATCTACGGTGCTTCTCCTCTCCTCCACTCCTCTGGTAGTGCTTGGAGTAGGAAAAACAGTTTGAGAAGCCTTAACTGGAAGGGCTGGAGAAGGCAGTAAGCAGCTGGATGGAATTGGTGTGGAAAAGTGGAGATGAGGCAGAGGTGCTGACAGAGAAGGTGAGCCTGGCCCTGCTGAGTCCAGGAAATGAAGGGAAAACACACATTAGGAATTTAGCACATGGAAGGAGCTCTGGAATGGGGAAACTGGAGTTCCAATGTCTGGCATGTGGAATTAAAAGATATGGAGTTTTATGACACAAAGGAAAGGATTRGATCAGTGTGGGAAGGAACTGTTCTGTTGAATTGTACAGCCTGCTTCATTCTGGGAATATTTTTACTGAATTTACCAGGAAATGTCCCTTGAAGTCATTTTAAAACTCCRTGCTTTCCAGGTTTGAGCCTACAGTCATGGAGTTAGGCTATGTTCTGTGGTTCAATCCAATTCAGTGATTTTTTTTGCCCCAAAAATGTCAGAGTGCTTGTCTTTCACTGACACCTGTGGATATAAGGCAGAATTGCAAACAGGCTTTCACACACTGAAAGTCAGTARTTACAGCTCCCAAATCTTACAATTATTTCTGGAATAGACTTTTGCCAGAGGAGGTGTCAGTACTGCACWATGTTCATGATACTGTTGCATGTTACACACGCTAACTTGTGAGATTGAGGTTTGTTGGTCTTTCTCTCTTTCCTGGGGGAGAACTATCCRTGCAAAGAGATTTAGGGATTTTGCTGCTTCTGCAAAAGCTAACCCTGTGTTAGCTGCACACCCAGCCATGTGTTTTACAAGGTTAAGAGCAAGGCAAAAGCAGTGTAGTCAAAACAGACAGGCAACAGAAGCATCACTGCCCACCTGGAAGCGGGTTCAGGCGTGCTGGGGGGCTTGCTTGATGAGCAGAGCAGTGGGATGGGAAGAGGGGACAGTACYTGTTTCACACTCTGAATTGCTTTACTACAGGTAAAAGTGCTGCTGAAATAGCTGTAACACTGCTAACACCCTATCCTAGACTTGGTTAGCTTAAAACAGGCTAATGTTTTATACAGCCRGAAGCACAATATTAATCATATGCTTTTATGTGCAGAATAAACTTTTAAATGCTTGTTTTGCTGGTACCTACGGGTGTGGAAATCCTTTGGTTGACATACAGGATTTCTAGGAAAGTTACTAGCTAGGATAATTTCAATACCAAAGACGAATATTTTTGATAAGGCTAGTGCTGTGTGCATGAAGAATAGAGTAGGGATTAATTTACAGATGGCATTATAGAATTGTTATAAAAGAGAGAAGTACAAGGCAAGGACCATCTCTGACCATCCTGACATTCCCACCAATGAGTCCAGGGCCTTTCTGGAGACAAATGAGTGAGTGAATGGGGGCATTAATCACCAATGTGTTGTAYCATCACTTGCAGTTTACTGTGGTATTATAGCACATGACCATTAGGAAACATTTCTTCTTTCCTTGCCTTTGTCTTCGGTGATTGTCCTGRCTGCCTTGGTAAAACAATAGCTCTTGTAAGTTCAGTTTTGTCCCTGATACAAAGCTGCACACAAACATTAGCTCCAGCTGAAGTCAAACCTAGGGAGAGTGTGACGATCACTCAACAATTATTTCTGATCATATTGGTTAACTGCAAGGGTGCCTTTCCCTGTCTCAGAAGTACCCTCTTCCCCACCCTTTTTGCACAGATTTGTGTGCTTTGCAGGAGCTTTAATTGGCAAACCCTTTATTGCAAATGAGTTTTAAAAGAACTGTGATATGTGGTGAGGTTTCTGTTCATTCTGGAAAACGTGACTTTTCAAAATCAGTTTCTCTCTGATGTTTGTGGTRTTTTGGAAATAAGCAGTGCCTGATCTACACCATTTCTGGGGGTAAGATAAAAAGAAAGCCACAGGTTTTCTGCATTGCTGCAGGATCTTCTTGGGACCAATAAAGAYTAAACAAAAAGAATTGGTTAGTGGTGAGGCCTTCCTACGGTACCAAGAGAAAAACATGCATTTTCCTGGCTTTCAAGAAATGAGAGTTTGTGAACAGCCCTCTGGAAAGCTGTTCACAGGAAAGCTCGGGAGATAAAAAATCTCTTGGTGATAGACACTCTCTTTGTTTGCAATAGACCTTAACCCATACTTTGGTGATTTTTTTTCATATTTTAAATATTTTGCAAGACCTTGAGATAGATACAGAGCACTCTCTCAGGAACTCTTCCTGTTTGGCGATGTTGGCACCCTTTCTGTGCTGTTCCAGTGCTATATCAGTAACTTCCACTGAATGGCAGTAGCAGTCTGTGCATATAATTCTGGCATACCTAAAAYGCCAGGTATTACATTAAGTGTGTACAATAAAATCATTCAAATTTTTCACTGCTCTGAGCTAATTTGGACRCCTCCCCAGTACTTTATAAATACASGTTGTATTTACAGTTCTGTGGTTAGATTGAAGTAATCTATTCTCATAATGATGGGACTCATCCTGTCTATTCAATATGAGAGAAACAACAGGAGAAGGCACAGCTAGATAAAAAAGTGACATCTTTCTCCTTTAATAGTAAGGGCTATTACTTGTGGCTTTACAAGTCTGTGCTATGGTGACCAAAATTAATCTTCTAAGGTTTTTATATTATATCTTTGTACAAGGGTSGTGTGATACTAATACACATTTCATGCATTTCTTGCCAGAGAATTTTCTTCTGGAGTGAGAATAATCCATATTTAGAGAGGCATAAAATGCAGTGATAATATTCTTTGATTAAGGTCTCAAAAGGATGTGGTTTTTAGCTTAGTAAAAAGGCATTTCTCAGTTCTTTTTGTGATCTGTATACACACAGAGTTGTTGAAAGCAATACTTTAATTGTGCTTTTGTGGTCATTTGTGCTCTATACAGAAAAATACATCTGTCTTTCCAGCCCTTATTTGTGGGAATTCACCCAAAGAAATGAGGAGTCAGGGTTTGGTTATCAAAGAATCATGGAATGTTTTGGGTTAAAAGCAATGTTAAAGATAGTCTAAAATCCCACCTTTCTCTAAAACAGATTGCTTAAAGCCTCATCTAACCTGGTATGGTTATGCTAAAGAATTTCTAAGCTGTGCCCCCTTGTACTGTTTACATTTCTCAGTTTCAATAAAAACATGAGATGGGGTAGCTCTTCACTGAGATAATTCTGCTCAGATTGCTATCAAACCACCAAACCAAAAACCAAYACAACTTCATTGCACTAAATATTTATTCCTCTTTAAGGTCTCAATTTTTCTCTGTAAAACACATTGCTAGCTAAAAGACACCAATGGCATCCTGGCTTGTACCAGCAACAGTGTGGCCASCAGGACCAGGGCAGGGATTGTCCCCTGTACTGGGCACTGGTGAGGCTGCACCTCACACAACTCACCCTGAATCCTGTGTYCAGTTTTGGGCCTCTCACTCCAAAAAAGACATCAAGGTGGTGGAACAAGACCATAAAAGGGCAATGGAGCTGGGGAAGAGCCTGGAGCACAAGTTCTGTGAGGAGGGACTGAGGSAGCTATGGGTTTCCAGCCTGGAGAAAAGGAGGYTCAGGGGACACCTTGTCACTACAACTGCCTCAAAACAGTTTGTAGCGATGTGGGGTTGGCCTCCTCTCCCAGGTAACAAGTGACAGGGCTAGAAGAAAAGGCCTTAAGCTGTGCCAGAGAAGGTTTAGATTCGGTATTATAAAAGAATTCTACACAGAATGGGCTGTCAAGGACGGGAACAGGATGCCTGGGAAGTGATTGGGTCATTATGCCCGGACTTATTAAAAAGACAAATGGATGTGGCACTGTCTTGGGTTGATTTTTGTGCCAATTTTGTTCTGTATTCCTTTTCTGTTGGCATATACRCCCAAAAGATGTTCTGTATCTTTAAATGCAACCYGGAAGAAGCAGCAGGGGCTGCTGGGAAAGGCAGCGCGGGCGGTTTAAAAGCCMGCGCTGCCACACAGTCCTAGCTTTTTCCAGCTCAGCTCTGGCTCAGCTTTCTCTCCGTGGGAGTCCTTCTGCTCRCGGAGTGAARCGCAGTTACATTGTTACAGTTTCRGCTGTTAGCTTCGGCAGCTCTCCTCGGACCCCYGTCTGCATCTCCTGTGATCCTCCTCCAGCCGGGAGAAAAGCCGCGCGGCTTCACCTCRTCCWGGATTGTGGAAGCGAACCAGGCTGGCAGCAGAAACACACCGAGTCCTCTGACCCGTCACAGGGAAGAAAGGACTGTGGTACAGGTTTTTTGTTTTTTTTTT